>NW_023596420.1:46029573-46109337 GCF_011947565.3 Pollicipes pollicipes
TCATGATTAAAGCTACACGTTTTGCAACATCTTGTGGCTGAACGTGCTTATATAGCGCAACGTCAGCGTTTCGACAAGCGCTCTACGCAAGCTCACGCTGCAAGCGTCTGCGAGTATAGTCCAATAGTAAGTTTTGACTTTCGTCTCACTGCGGTGGCCTCTTGTGACATGATCTAATCTGTTGTAATTTGTTTCCATTTTCGCAGTTTTGTCGCTAACTCGCGAAATTGGCCGCTTTATCACCAAGCATATCCGGTAAATCAGAAGCTATTTTATCCCTGCAAGTGGGCTGTAAGACAAGCCGACGAGATGAGGCAATGAAAGGTATGCATTTTATCGTTCATTCCATCAATCATCGATGCTGAGTTATTACACATGTTTCGTGTAAGAAACAAAAAAGTAGTATGTGGTCATGCTTATATTGGTGACTCACCTAACTACTGCTCAATGGGAACTTTGGCTAAACTTTGGAAACTTTGATTGTTTGTCTTGATTTTGTCTTCGTTACATACTAACTTTAAGTCGTTCAATTTGTGGAACCTAGCCTACCGGTGTATCATACCTGCCACGAGGTTCTGCCTCTAGTCTCGTCAGTCTAGTCCCTCTTGTCGGAAAGACAAAAATTTGATTTGTTCATAGTTGCGCAATTCGTTAAGTGCATTTGCGAGGAACACTTCGCATATAGACAGAACTCCTAACGTTATTCCCCGTAGACCAACCGAGAAAAAGAAAGACAGATGTGTTGATACGTCGGCTACATTCTCTTAACGTAACGACTGTTCATAATTGTATTGCTTTTGGCAACTCACCGTGGTACTTGGATCGCTTTAAATGCCAGCAATAACAGAAACAAATAGTTTTGCTAGGCCAAATGTTTGACCCGAGGGTTCTCGCAGATCCGATATTGCCGGGTTGGCGGGTTGAAAAGTTGCGTCCCTGCGACAGCCACTGGTGAGTGACCGTGGCGACAGACTGTGAGCAAGTGTAGTGTCTCTGCAGATGGCGCTCCTGCTCCGCGCGGCAGGTCGGCCGGTCGGACGCCGGTCGTCATTGTGGGCGAAAAATGCGCGGTCATTCTCATCGAGAGTCTATTATTTCAACTTGTGGTCAAAGTAATGAATATGTACAGTGACAAGATGCGAGCAAAACTACATGGTAACACGTCATAAAGGGCATAACATCATTTCATCACTAGAAATGCTCCAGACACCGCATCATTAACGTCTAAATCACAGATATGTTTTGAATAGTCAATGACAGACGACGGGCATTTCAGGCGCCCAGCGACTCGCGCCGTCCGTAGATCTCCGCTTAGCCCGAACGATCGCCGTTGTCAAGACCGTTTAGAAGTAAAATACTGGCAAACATGTAAGGCCACGTTAAACGTTACTGAAGACATGCATGAGACATGCCGCTTGGGACCAGCTGCTACCTCTCCACCAATCAGCGTTCATGCAGTGAATGCCTCAGATGTGCGATCGCAACAGGCGTAAACAGGTGGGTTGCTTTCCGGTCGCGATCAGGCTCGCATCGCGGCATCTGAGATTGTTATTGCTTGGCTACATGCGATTTGAGAGAATGGACTTTCAAGGCGACGATGAACCCCGCCGACCGTACGTCTTGGCTGCAGGACACTGTACTGTTCGGCGTCAAGTCTTGAAGGGGAACACTTAAACCGCGCGAGATCAGAGCAGCCTCCAGAAGCAGCTCGTACTGCCCGACAAACGCCACGAGAAGCGGTCGAGGATAAGTACGCGCCGCGAGAACACCGAGATTCGTTGTCGATGACACGCACGCGGCTTTTACCCCAGCCGAACTGCAGATCGGGCATGCAGTAAAATAGGTCGCCTTCCTGCATCAACCGCACCACATGGGCTAACGTCCATCGCTGCAGCATCGACCCGCGACAAACAGGCCAGCAGCCGTAACCACCCAGCCACCACTCTTCTGAAACCGTTCATTTCATGTTTTCTGGTGCACGTTGACAGATTTGCCCCCCCCCCCCCCACACACACGGGATTCGCCGGCAATTTTGAATCGAATTGCCCCGCTTAGCGTTCAAGTGCCGTTCGGAGGCAGGCTGTCTCGTAAAAACGCCGTGGCCGTGTTGCTCAGCACCGCGCGGGACCGCTGCTAGACAAACATGCTTTAAAAGACGTTCACGTCTTGACCCTGACCATGTTTTAAGCAAGCTGGTATGCCAGCTTGTGAAAAAATATTCAAGACAGACGTACCTTATGATAATCAGGGACTGTACCCTAGGATGGCAACTAAGAAGTCAATCAGCATGACGTTGAATTCTAAAGAAATCATAGTGCTGAAAGTTTATATATCACGATTTGTAAAAGCTGCCCACTGCGTTCACGGCCATTCGCTTCCTCCTAGCGTACGTGTAAAATGTGAATGGAAACTAGCCCACAGGAGAGCAGCTGCGATGAAAGCATTTTGTCGCTCTTCATAATAAATCATTTACACATGCAATAGATAAGCTGGTTTGAACGTGATACCATAGCAATGATTTTTCCCTACATGTCCACTGCCTATTCCAATTAAGTATAAAATGCAGCAGCCAACACCGTGCAGGAGAGCAAACGGGAAGCCGAATAAAAATATACAGTTGCCCTAGTGAGGCCGCATGAGACCTGCGTCCGCCCTGCTGCGGCTCTACGAGGACAAGGAGGGGAAGGTGAAGTGCCGTGTTGCTGGAGACAGGAAGATAGAGCGAGAGGGAGAGAGAGAGGGGGAGCGCGAGGCAGCCCACTACAAGTATCCTCGGGGGAGCGGGCCGTCGTCGCCGTAGAGCGGCCGGCGGCGCGGCGAGCCCGAGTCCTCCCCGCGGCCAATCTCCTCCTCCAGCATGCGCTGCACCATCGAGTCGGTCGGACTGAGCTCGCTCGCTCGCGCCACGGCCGACCGGCTGCGGGGCTTGGCCGCCGCCCGCTTCGGGGGCGCTGCCGCATCGCGCGACCGCGACTTTTGTACAAACACACCCGCTGAGAGGCGCCACGGTCGGTCCGCTCGGCGGCGCCACTGTCGGAAGCGACCGCCTCGCGGCTCACTGCCGCACCGCCAGATGGCAGTAGCGGCGGGCTGAGGTCGGCCGCCTGCCGCTGGGTGGGAGGTATGCGACGCGACACGTCCGCAAGCGAGCCCTCCAGCCGGCCGATGCGCTGGTGCAGCTTCTGCATCTCCAGCTTCAGGTCCACCTTGAAGTCCATCAGGTTGGACAGCAGCTGCTGGAACTCACTCTGCGAGAAGCTGGGTAGCCCAGCCAGCTTGGTCGTGTCCACCACTTCCAGTCGCCTGCTGACCTCCGCAGGAGGCCGTGCCGGCTCCTCGCCAACGGTCGCCGCCGGCGCCGCCCGCTCAGCCGCCGCCGGCGCCGTCACCTTCGGGCCCCACTTGATCTTGGGCTTCTCCCGCCTGTCCTCGCTCCCAGCGTCACCACCGCTACTGCCGCCGCCGCCGGCGGCGGCGCCACCGCCGCCGCCGCCGCCGCCGCCGCCGCGCGCCGCCGCCGCCGCCGTGCTGCTGCCGCTGCCGCCGCCACGCCGCCGCTGCTGCCACCACTGCCGCCGCTACCGCCGCCCAGCGCGCCCCAGCGAGTGCGCGCTCGCTTGCTAACCGCCTGCTGCTCACCGACCCCGGGCAGCTTCACCGAGGTGAGGATGCCGCCGCCGCCGCCGGACGACGCCGTCGCCGCTGAGTCGCCCACGACGCTGACCACGATTGTCGCGTCGCCGCAGCGCCACCTAGCGGCTCGGCCTCGCTCCGGGCACCGGCCCTCCACGTCCCTGGCGAGGGAAGAGCGTGGAGATGACCGCACTGGCACGGGGCGGGGCGGATGGCAGTGTCAACGCGTCAGTCATAGACTAAAGCAGGTGCGGGGACGTCGCCAGCTCGCCGTGATACACTGTTCAGTGACAGGACGGCTTTATTCAAGATTAACGCCGATAGTTCAGGTAGGTTACGGTTGGCAATTACAGGTCGCCGTCGATCAAACATTTATTGTGGTTCTTGTGAACCATTCGATTGAAACTACAAGCACGACCAGAATAAACCTACCTAAAAAAACCTAAAAAATACCTACAAGCACGACAAGAAAGCAGGAACCGCCATTGCCATAGCCATGAACTCCATTCCAATTTCATGCTGCGTTTGCTGTGGATTTTTACGGAGACCAATTGCTGGAGATCGGGGAATATTTGCGTCCGCCGCTTCCTCCTCGGCGGGGTGAAACTCGTACCTGAGGCCCGACTGGCTGTTGTGCGCTCGCTGGACTTTTGAATCTGGAGAAGATCTTCCTGACCAGGTGGTCCTGACTGATGTCGGGTGGCGGCTCGTTCTTCCGGCGCTCGGCCAGCTCCTTCTCCCCGCTTGAACATCCGACACCTTCCGGAAGATCAACTGCGGCGACAGAGACGGCCTCTCATCGAGGACACGTGCAGCGGGGTGGTGACAACTGTCTGGCCACCAAATGCTGGCAACACTGTCTAAAAATATTCGGCTGCAATCGCAGTACAAGGGTCAATAACTGACTTGACAATACGAAAACGGACGCTGTTGCCCGTCCCGCCTCCACAGGTCACGATCGCAAGCTCTCAGTGTGGGGTACTTCAATTGCTCGTCTTTTTCTTCGTACTGCTTGCAACTGGTGGGGTGGGGGGCAGGTATCGACCACCACTCCAGAAACACTTTTGGAATACCTACAAGACGGCTGACGTTATGCTCCCGATGAGTTCAGCGCGTTATCCACACCACCTCAAAGGTACTAACAAGCTTTGGGTTCGGATCATATCAGATCAGCAATCTAGACAGGTTTAAGCTGGTCCATGTCGGGCCCGAGCATTGCTGAAAGCGGCATACGTTCTAATGCATAAAGGAGCGGTTGGACCTATGTCTGGTTGGCGTCTGCTTTTTTCTAGTATGGGCAATACAACCATATCTTAACCATCGTATGTGCCATCATAAGTCACTGACCCAAGTTGACTGATGCTCTCGGTTTTAGTGGCATGCTCTGTAGTAGCGGTAAGTGTAGATGATGTTTATTGTCAGACTTGTGACTTGTGTCGTTCTTTTACATGCGGATGACGGTTGCCCCCGTATGGTTGACACAGCTACCAAAGATGCAGCCAGGATGTCTTAATGCAGGGGAGGAGGAGCATCACACAGCTGTGGGGGAACTGATAAGAAAACCAAAGAGCATCGCAACTTTGGACTTTTGAGATTATCTCCTCGACGGCGATGAATCTCACCGCGTTGTTGAATCTGAGGAACAGCTCAGTTTAGTTTTCTATCAGGGAGCTTAAACGGAGTTTTTTGAAAAAGCCTATGAAGTAAAGGGGGTCAACCATCTCCCTCATTGCCGTGCATCCGCCGGCCATTGTCCCGATTTGAAATTTCCCGCAGAGGAAATGCATATTCGCATATATAAACATGCATAACAACATATATAGAAACATATATAAAAAAGAAAAATAAAGAAAAAAAAACATTCACCGTGCGCCAGCACCTTGCATCTATATGCATTCGCCTTTAGACCTGATAATCCCGCTTCCTCATACGCCTTCGCCTTGTGTCGTGGAAGTTCATCATAGGTCAATGACCTATGTTAACAGTGATAAGCAACAAGCATAATAGCTGATCATCATACGTCAAATACCAACAATGGCATGGCTATGGTTTGAGTGCACTATAATCACCTACCAAATGCTTCAGGTTGCTGATTAATTATAGACCCAGAAAAACGCCCTAGATTGGTGATTTGCGTACAGACCAGAATAAAGGTTGTTAAGACCTAATATGTAAATGACTTAATATGACCTTGATATTGACCTCTTATTGAGAAGTGACCCAGGAAAAGTTTGTTTAGGAATTGCGTTGGCCATCTTATTACGTTTCAGTTATCTCTTTATCTTTAATCAGTCCCGAAATATCTGGGAGGTGCGCTCCTCCTCATCCGTCAGCTATAAGCTGATGCTGGGCTCCACTAGTGTTTGTGAAGCGAGGGAGGGGAGGGGAGGGGGCTCTTGTGTGCTTCCTGATTAATGCGGAGATCAATACTGTAGGGGAAACATATGTACCTGCCGGTGCCCACCTTGGGTGTTTCGTGTTGAAAATCATAGAAATTCGATTTTCCCGCTCTTTCATATATATCCGGACTACAGATGGACGTCCGGCAGGAGGTAGCATATCCTTAAATGATATGTCGTATTAAACACACATCTGTTCGGAACTGAAGATCCTAATTAGCACCAGGGACAAGCGTGCGGGTCCCACTGGTCCTCTGCAAACGGAACAGTAAGTCACAGCAAAACCCCCGCCACAGCCACCTGTAACCAAGCCACCACCGCCATTTGCGTGCACTCGGGCGCCGGTGCGCCAGTCCGCTAAGTCGGCCCGGCAGCGGGCTCTGGGCCCATTGTTTCGGTGGAATTAGTGGCGGCGCGGGCAGGAGCGCGCGCCGCGCAGCGCGCCATCAGAGGGTGGCTTGAGAGTGGGCGCGGCGCGGCGCGGCGGCCGCTCCTCGGCGCCGCTGATGGAACTAATGACCGGCCGACGGCCGCCATCTGTCATCGTAAGCCCGCGGCCCGCCCCAAAGTGGAGGCGATGGGACCGGCGTGGGGAGCGGTGGGATGGAGTGGAGGCAGTGGGACGGGGTGGGAGTGGTGGGGAGGGGGGTGAGAGCGGTGGGAACGGGGTGAGAGCGGTGGGACGGAGTTAGAGAGGTGGGATGGAGAAGGGGATTTGGAGCGGAGTGGGAGAGTGGACGGAGGGAAGCGGCGGGAAGTGGTGAGAGAGGTAGGACGGGATAGGAGAGGTGGGACGGAGTGGAAGCGGTAGGACGGGGTGGGAGAGGTGGGACGGGGGTGGAACGGAGTGGGGGCGGGGGTGGGGGGGGGAGGGACGGGAGGAGCGGGGAGGAGGTGGGAGGGATCAAGAGTGCTGGAGTGGAGTTGTGTGGGAGGTGATGAAAAGGAAGCGGGAGGAGCCAAGTGGGCGACAGGTTGGTGGGAGGGACCAGGAGGAGAGAGGAAGCGGTAGGAAACAAGTCAATGGAAGGAGACGGGGGTGGGAGGCGGGCCGGCCCACCTCGTTGGACGCGTTACGGCGGCACCGCACTGCCCGCCGGCTCTAATGAAGTCAGCATCACCAGCGCTCTAATGAAGCCGTCAGGAGAGGTCGGCGCGCGACAGCGGTGGGACGGTGCTTAACATTGAGATTGGCGGACGTGTAAGCCGACGGTGCTTCTGTGCGAAGACCCAGCAGCACGCTGTTCGAGATTGCAGCGGTTCTACTGGGGTAAAGGCGCCACATCCGGGTGAAGCCGCCTTTCCTTTGCGTTGCTAGCCGTCGGAGACCGTCTGGGCACTTATTGCCGCGGGGGGTTATCGATCCCCGGCCCATTTGTAGATAGCATCGCGCTGAAAAGGACTCAAGTCACGCTAAAGGCATCGAACTGGCAGGACACTTTGGCCAGGAGAAAGACGCTTGACACGGCGAAAGTGGATTTGGTTTTGGTTTTGGTTTGGACGGGTTATAGCTCCTTTGCTTATGCGCAGAGATGTAGTATTAAGGAGAGAGATATTCATGGGGTAATGCCGCGGCTGTCCTGCATTAACCGGAGACTGCGGTGTTTCAGGCACGGGACGCCTCTTCATCCCTGCAATAGGCGGGGCAGTCCTCTCTCCACCCCTGCAGGAGGCGAGGCACTCCTTACTTCCCCCCTGCAGTAGGTGGGGCAGACGCTGTATCACCCCTGCAGCAGGTAGGGCTGTCCCTTCTTCACCCCTGCAGTAGGCGAGGCAGGCCTTTCTTCACACCTGCAGCTGGTGGGGCAGTCTATTCTTCACCCCTGCAGTAGGCGAGGCAGTCCCCTCTACACCCCTGCAGCAGGCGGGGCAGTCCCCTCTACACCCCTGCAGGAGGCGGGGCAGTCCCTTCTCCACCCCTGCAGTAGGCGAGGCAGCCCCCTCTCCACCCTGGCAGGAGGCGGGGCAGTCTCTTCTCCACCCCTGCAGTAGGCGAGGCAGGCATTTCTTCACCCCTGCAGCTGGTGGGACAGCTCCTTTCCACCCTGCAGTAGGCGAGGCAGGTCTTTCTTCACCCCTGCAGTAGGTGGGGAAGTCCCTTTTCCGCCCCTGCAGCAGGCGGGACAGTCCCTTCTCCACCCTGCAGCAGGCGGGGAAGGCCGCCCCGTCTGGTGACTGCTGTCAGGCGCAGGTGTGGAGAGGCATGCAGTGGCATGGGACTCAAACGTACAGGACGAGGTGGTGAATAACACAAACGAGAACGAAATGGGGCTTTTCATTTTAACATGAGTCACGCATCACTTGTCAGGATTATGCGCTGGCAAGACATGTCAACACACTTTTCGTGGCTTCAGAACGTATCTAAGGCATCTGGTTCGTTACCGACTTTTACAACTTTGGCTGTTGTATTACTGTGAATAAAACAGTACCCATTAGCTGTTAATCCCTTATTCAAAGTGCGGTAATGTCAATAAAGGTTACTGAACGGCGGACTTAAGAAGTTATCACTCACAATTCTGCAGTCGCTCAGCCTAGGTCGTTATTTTGACCTGATTCTAGGCGATAGCGTTTCACCCGATTTCTCCAGTTTTGCCCTCCCTTAGCCGGAAGCTTTGGGTGTGCATTGTTGACGCGTTTCTCGGAATCTACCTGCTATGTATTTGCAAAGCGGGGATATCAGCGAATAAGGAGAAAGGCCAAGTCCTATCCAACAAGCTACGAAAATTCTTTCTTATTTTTTCCTTCTTATTTTTCTTTTGGTTTCTTTCTTTCTTATTTTATTCTTTCTTTTTCTTTCTTAACAACGTTATGCAGAACAATCCTTCAGTTTTCCTTGCCAAGCACAACTAATGCAAACAAGGTTTAAACGTGTAATTTGTGTGATACGATGTAGCACATTGCGCTGTAACATGATAATAGCCATGCCGCTCCGTAAGAGAACTACGCAGTATGTGCATCTCATGTCAAGTCAGGAGACAAAGCGGTGCTGAAATATCACAGCGTAAAAGGCTGCGAATGATAAAACGAGACGTTTCAACAATCAGGAGGAAATTTAAGCTTTTTGCGTAGCTATCTCAGCGTAGGACCCCTGAGAGGGGCCGACTGTACCGCAAACGGATATAGACGTAAGGTAAATGGTCCTCGTGAAAATAAATGCCACGCATACAGGCACAATGGGAATGCATCGGTTGTCAGTTCACGACGTAGCTGTGAGGTGCTCGGTATTCGGTTTATCTCGCCTGATCCAGCGGATTTGATGACGTACTCCTACCGCGAACAATCGGCGTTTAGCGGCACATTCATGTCACGTTATCATCGCGTCACACGCCTAACTCTGCACCATGCATGCTTCGTATGCCGTAAATGCCAACAGCATCCTTGCATTCGCGATCGGTTTGAGGGCAGGCTGTCACGCTCCGGCCTTCGTCGGTCCTCGGTTTTGCGGCGGTCACCGTTGAAATGGGTGTTCGCCTGCAGCTGACGCGATGTCGGATAACTTAACACCACGTGCTTCACCATAACCGTCTGCCTGTGCCATGCGCCAATTCGATGCCGAAAGTAGCTTAAAGTATAAGGCATCTTACTCGGTGTCGGAGGTTGTAGGTGAGCACCAGGTTCCTGGCGAAGGAGTTGGCGAAGGCGTGGTAGAAATCGAGCACCTCCAGCAGCTTGTCCCGCTTGATGGTGTGCAGGTCGCAGTAGGTGAGCGCGCGCACGTTGGCCGCCGCCTGACCCACGCTCGGGTCCTTCCAGAACGTATCGCCAAAGACGTCCCCCTGACCTGGAGACGACAGAGAGGGGTGAGAGGGTGCCCTGGACGACCGAGTCGGAAGGTGTGCAGGTGTGTGGCCCGCCGGCCCGACGACATGGGGAGGGGGAGGGGGGCAGAGAACGTCCCGATCTGGGCACTGCATGGGACGGTGTTTACGATCTTCGGCTTGACGTCAGGACGGAAGGGCTAGAATGCCGGTCTCGTGCCGGTCAGGCCTCGCCAAAGAGTTGCGTGAGCCCATCAATATGAGGCATCCTTATGACAATGCGGCAGCCGCACACCACACGGCAACAGCACAACAGAACAACGACAACATCAGCACATCAGCACATCACACAAAACGAAATGCCTCGTTTTCCGAAGTCGAACTGTGCATAAAAACGCATCCCTGCAATTCGTTCACAGGGTGTCTCGTTTTGCTACTGTTCGCGAGTTATTGGTTCCGCCACGGCCCGCAATGCCTGCAATTTTTCCGTCTACCACGTCAATTTCCCTGCTGTGTTCTGTGTCGACACACAGAGCTGCACTCGGGCCCTCAGCCCGATAAGGAACTTTGAGACACCAAACAAACCGATTTTTAGCGGCATATTCATGTGCAACTGTGCATGCAGCTGTGTCTGCAAGCTGCGAGGTAACATTTAATGCTAATCCACACCATTCCCATGAAGAAATGGGCTAATTTGAGTCATTCTTCACCGACTACCCTTCAGTCCACGGCGGTCGGACAACAGCCTAGCCTCCGTATCATATTTCTCTCAGTCGGCTGACGAGACGAGTGTCACGTGGCCTGAGGACGGCCCCCGTCTCATGCGCCAGCCGGCGGCGGCGGCCCGCCCGTGGCCGGTGGTGAGCGTCGAGGGCGGTCCCGACACCGGCGACGGCACGGGCCGACCCGCCCCGGCCAGCTTCCGGCTCCCCTAGACACGGCTGCAGGAGACGTGACGTCACAGAAGCATCACTGACGGCCGGTGCGACTCGCGAGTAGACAGAGAATCGCAGCAATGCCAGTCGACGTATTGGGGCGGGGTCTGCAAGGGCCTGTGACGCTTTATGTCTCTCAGCGCCGTGATCAGCAGGGTTATCTCCAGGTCTTCCAAAGCCGTGATCAGCAGGGTTATCTCCGGGTCTTCCAAGGCCGTGATCAGCAGGGTTTTCTCCAAGTCTTCCAAAGCTGTGATCAGCAGGGTTATCTCCAAGTCTTTCAAAGCTCTGATCAGTAGGGTTATCTTCAAGTCTTTCAAAGCCGTGATCAGCAGGGCTGTCTACAAGTCTTTCAAAGCCGTGATCAGCAGGGCTATCTCCAGGTCTTCCAAAGCCGTGATCAGTATGGTTATCTCCAAGTCTTCCAAAGCCGTGATCAGCAGGATTATCTCCAAGTCTTTCAAAGCCCTGATCAGCAGGGCTGTCTCGCAGTCTCCCAAAGCCGTGGTCAGCAGGGCCGTCTCTCAGCCTCCCAGCGCTGTGGTCAGCAGGGCCGTCTCCCAGCCTCCCAGCGCCGTGATCAGCAGGGTTGTCTCCCGGTCTCCCAGCGCCGTGAGCAGCAGGGCCGTCTCCAAGCCTCCAAGCGCCGCGATAAGAAACACACACTGCATCCCATCATGATCAGTGATCCATCAGACAACAAGTGGTAGGCATCAACACTGTCCTGGACAGATGCCACGATGCGAGACAAATTTATGCGTTTCGAGGCTGTACAGTGCATGCATCCGCGACATTGACCTATCTATTAATAGACAAGTCAATGAGTGGGGAGCCTTTGCCGTCTTCGAAGGAATGGAGACCGTAATTTGGGGCGGAGAGAAGAAAGTCGATGGTTAAAAATTGTGACTATCAAAATAGAAACCTCTTGGGTTCGTGAAAACTGGTCTTTCTTTTTAAAACCCCTTAGGAGATTTCCGTTGCAGCTATTTTGCAACACGCGGTAACTAGTTCAGATAAATTCTTTATTACAATCGAATTACAATGACTCGAGATCCTTTACGGTCTTTTCACCTTACCAAGCCTACTGCACGCGCCGTCTAAGCTCTATGTGTCACCACTACCACCAGGAGGCCCAGGAGCCCCGAACATGACGAATTTGGGCCGTCTTCAGCTCCCTCTGACACTCCGAAACATTTCTGCTTACATTTCTACTCATGGGTGTTTCATAAACATCTTTCTACAAAGCGAAATTTTGCGCGCATCACGTGCAACAAGACAGCCAGCTAGACACACCTTGTACAAGCAGAATATTGTCAACATCGTTCAGTGAAGCGAGCTAGCTATACTCTCCCGACCCGATCAACTGCATGTACCTGAAGATGGACGAGGCGTCAGTTGATCACATACAGCGCACGCGCACGCCTGGCAGTCGCATCGCTTGGTGCGCTGGTGGATCTTTTTGTTATTTTGCCCCTCCGGAAGAAGCTCAGAGAAGGTTATGATAATAAACGGAGCGTAGGCGTGTTCAACAGCGCCTGACATGCCCGACGTCAGTCAGCCGGTCTGTTGTTTGCCTTCACCGGGCGGTGACGCCCGGATAGCTGTAAGCTGAGAACACCTGCTACCAGTGACTCCCATCAGCATCCCCTTCCCCTCCTTCCATCTCTTTCCCCTCTCTCCCCCGTTTTCTTTGTTCCTCCCTCTCTCGCTCCTCCCGGTCCTTCTTACCTCTCTCCCTCTCTGCCCCCCCCCCCCTCTCTCTCTCTCTCCCTCTCTCTCTCTCCTCTCTCTCTCTCTCTCTCTCTCTCTCTCTCTCTCTCTCTCTCTCTCTCTCTCTCTCTCTCTCTCTCCCTGCTTTTTGTCCTCCTTTCCTCCTTCCTCCTTTCCTCCCTTCCTCTTTTCCTCCTTCCTCCCTTTCTCCCTACCTATCTTCCTCCCTTTCTGCCTTCCTGCCTTCCTCCCTTCCTCCCCTTCCTCACTTCCTTGCTTCCTTCCCTTTATCCCCCCCCCCCCCTTGCGCGGCGTGGAGTCGCTACCAGCCTCCCTGCATCTCCCTCTCAGGCGGCGCCCACCTGTGCTGTGACTGCACGATCAATACCTTAACGGGCAAACAAACAACTCGCCAATTTGGGTCAAGTTGGGCGCCGTGAAAGTCAGGCTGGAAACATCGGGAATTATTTAGGTGGCGAAGGCAAATCCACACTCAAGGTCGCCACTGTGGACACAACGAAAAGTTCAGCACGTAGTGTTTGGAACTTCCGAGACCGGCATTTCCTGGAAGAGGAAAAGAACCAGGACTCTGAGCTAGAGGAGCAAACAGGGCACCCGTTTTTACAGAAAAAAACCTGAGGCTTAACCACAGTAGAGCAGGCAACTAGAATGATCGCGTCGTGCCTGGTTTTACATTTACAAACATTTAATCAGGGTGCACAACGAATAAACGTTTCATTTGGAGACGACAGCCAGATGTTGGACCAAAAACGGCCGGATGAAGACCAGAGGTATGCAAAAAGTTTGCGCCGCAGGTGATACATGTTTCTGGGAGCTCTATATGTACCTCACAACATGATTTATATTTCACATGGGTTTTATGGTGTTATTATAACACCTCTGATCACGGAGTCTAGAATCTGCGAGACAAGCTGTTCCAAATCCAAAATCCGTTTATTGTCAGTGGCAAGTACTTGAATGCCATCGGAAAATTGCACATCGCTCTCAATCACCGTCATCAAACACCGACGATAACATCGCCTGCAAAGATGGCAAAGACGCACCGGGGGGCTCGACCGTGACGCACAGCCGGCATGACTGAACCCAGTTCTGACTTTACCCAGACATGACTGAACCCAGTTCCCACGATCGGGGCACATAACTCAACTCCCCGTGCCCCCATCACGTGACTTGAGGCTTTGACAGCCGCCGGCGCCGCCGGGCCCGCCCACCGGTCCCCGCCGTTATACAGCCGGTGGCGTGACGAGGCCCCGGTCCGCCTCCGCGCGGGCTGCGGCGTCCGCCCGGGGCGTCCGCATGCGAGGCGGCACCCGGTCATGGCAAGGCACCAGGCGGCGCCGGCGCCAGTTTCGCCGCCCCGCCGGCACCCGTGAACGGAGAGTGGAGCGCCAGCTATTATCGACCACGCCAGGCCGCGGCCGCGCCACCGACCAAAGCCGCCGGCCGACGGATCCGCAGGGGTGGAGAAACGCTGCCGACGGAACGGGATCCGTGGAGGAACGCTCCGGACGAAAGGGATCCGCATCGGTGGAGGAGCACTCCGGACGAAAGAGATCCGAACCGGCGGAGGAGCGCTCCGGACGAAAGAGATCCGAACCAGCGGAGGAGCGCTCCGGGCGGAAGAGATCCGAACCCATGGAGGAATGCTTCTTACGAAAGAGACCCGAACCGGTGGAGGAGCGCTCCGGACGAAAGAGATCCGAACCCATGGGGAATGCTCCGGGCGAAAGAGATCCGAACCCATGGAGGAATGCTCCGGACGAAAGAGATCCAAACCGGCGGAGGAATGCTTTGGACGAAAGAGGTCCGAACCGATGGAGTAGCGCTCCGGACGAAAGAGATCCGAACCGGCGGAGAAGCGCTCCGGACGAAAGAGATCCGGACCGGCGGAGGGGCGCTCCGGACGAGACGCCTCCGTGGAGGAATGCTTCGAACCAGTCATCAGAACCGGCGGATGAAAGGTTCCGAAAAAAAAACATCCGGGATGATGGTGGCACGCTCGGAGAGAGAGAGAGAGAGACGCAGGATCGAGCGCCGCACAGCACTGTGGCCCAGCGCCACCGCCTGTCGGGCCGCCTGCTCGGCCGCTGCCGGAAGCCCCAGTCGCCACCGCCATGACTGGTGACGGTCTGCTGAGGTAAGCCGAGGTATCGGCTGACTCGGCCGGGCCTTGTCGCTCCGGACAGATCGCGCGTGCAATAAAATGCAGATGACGTCGAGGGTGTGACGCTGGTCGACGACTCCACGCCGCAGAAACCCGCTCGCCTTCGTCCGGACCCGACCGCCCCGGCAAAATGAAACAGCGCGGAAGCTCGCCACTGCCCAAATGAACGCCGCAAAATACAATAACTGAAGGCATGGATTGCCGCCCGTGAGTGAGCCGGGAACGTAAAGCGGTTGCGTGTGTCCGGCGATGGGGGGTGTTGCGCAGGAGCCAGATTCCAGATGGCCAAAGATGCGGTCCAGGATGGAGGAGTCGCAAGGTCTACAGGCAAAGGCTCTACCCGTAGCTGCGTCGATCGCCATATCTGACCGCCGTCCACCCGGCGGTGGTGACGTCTCAGGGCGGCCGACGTCCGAAGTCCGGTGGGTTTGCCCGAGGCCCGGTCTGCCCGAGGCCTGGTCTGCCTGAGGCCGTGTCTGCCCGAGGCCTGGTTCGCCCGAGGCCGGGTCTGTCTGAGACCGGGTCTGTCCCAGGCCATATCTGCCCGAGGTCGGGTCTGTCCGAGGCCGGGTCCGTCCGAGACCGTGTCTGCCCGAGGCCGGCTCTGCCCGAGGCCGGGTCCGTCCGAGGCCGGGTCTGTCTGAGGCCGGATCTGTCCAAGGCCGTATCTGCCCGAGGTCAGGTCTGTCCGAGGCCGGGTTCGTCCGGGGCCGGGTCTGCCCGAGGCCGGGTTTGCCCTAGGTCAGGTCCGCCCGAGTTCCGGCCCACTACAGGGTGTCGGGGCGCTATCTCGCCCGGCCACCATAACCGGAGCTGGCCACGCGCCTGCAGCAGGACGAGCACCAGGCTCGCCCGCCCGTCCGCGGCAGGACGAGCGCTTAGCTTGCCCACCCGTTCGCGGTAGGATGAGCGCCGAGTTCGCCTGCTCGTTCACGGCCTCGTCACAGTCGCTAGCGAGACTGGGTTCCGCGTGGATGGACGAGCGCCGAGCTCGCCCGTCCGTCCGCGGCCTCGCCACAGTCGCTGGCGAGGCTGGGTCCCGCGCGGATGGACGAGCGCCGAGCTCGCCCGTCCGTCCGCGGCCTCGCCACAGTCGCTGGCGAGGCTGGGTCCCGCGCGGATGGACGAGCGCCGAGCTCGCCCGTCCGTCCGCGGCCTCGTCACAGTCGCTGGCGAGGCTGGGTCCCGCGCGGATGGACGAGCGCCGAGCTCGCCCGTCCGTCCGCGGCCTCGCCACAGTCGCTGGCGAGGCTGGGTCCCGCGCGGATGGACGAGCGCCGAGCTCGCCCGTCCGTCCGCGGCCTCGCCACAGTCGCTGGCGAGGCTGGGTTCCGCGCGGACGTCAAGCTGTGTGGCTTCAACACGTACCGCGACGGGGCACATCGGCGCAGGCCTCCCAGTGGCCAGACGGGGCCCGTGTCAGACCGGACTCAGGTCGAGCCCCGGTTTGTTGGACTCTTATCAGAGAAACGCGGTTCACTTCACATGTCTATCCGGCTGGCGCCCCACACCCACCAATGTTAAAGCATGGATTCAGACCCAGAGTCAGACCCAGAATCACGCCCAAATGAAAGCTCTAATCTGATGCGGACTATGAAGTCTGGTAACCAGAGATACACCGTCATAACCAGACTCAGTCCAGAGTGAGTAAGGGATCCACCTGTCGCACAACACGTGAGGCTTGCAAGCTTCTCCCCCGCACTGCCATAGCGCCGGCTGCTGCTGAAATTTTACTGTGCGCTGATGTATTCTATTCCACTCGCTAATGCCACGTCTATGAAATGCAAAATCAGCCTTGAAGTGCGACGCCAGACACCGGGAATCAAACCCGGAATCGGGCCCAAGGACTCAGCGACTGGCTCACCCGAGGAATGAGACCTGCGTCGGGCCGCGACGGTATCATGACAACGGAGAACTCGCCAAAATGGATGTCCGCACCTCATTCGCGGCTTACGAAGCAGCTCGGGCGCCTGCGGCTGCATACCAATGGACCGGTTCGCTGCACTGTTTTCTCTAGGCTGCTCTCCAGGGGCACGACATCTCGCAGCGGGTGCCCGCCGGCCACGCCTGAGCTCCGCTTTAGCACACGCTGAAGATGAGCTGAGCGCAGAAAATGCGGGCACGGATGCCTTTCGCTCACACTCGGGTCTGCTGATATCTGATGATCTTCACAAGAGCGCAACGTGGCAGCGGTTACATCTGAATCAACACAAATTAAGCAAAGATAATCACATCTACCAGCACAACTCTCACACAGTCTTGTAAACTCCGTCATCCCATGCGAACCCTCTTGCACAACATCTCTGCGCACACCCACCGCACCAGTAAGGCGTTCCCTTAGTGCGTGCGAGGGAGAGGGGACAGGAGCGGGAGGACCGGCGCCACCCACCGAGAATGGCGACCACCTCGTCGTCCTGGATGACCTCGAGCGAGCCAGACACGATGTAGCAGAGCGTGTCGATGCTCTCGCCGGTGTGGAAGAGCATGTCGCCGGGCGCGCTGTGCGACATGTTGAAGTGCACGGCCAGCGCGCGCAGGCAGCCGTCCGACGCCAGCCGGAACGCAGGGTGCTCGTTGAAGACCTTGCGGTTCAGATGCACGCAAATGTCGGCCCGCATGTCCTTCGGGCAGTAGTTGAGCACCTGGTGACATCAGCAGAGGGTCACGTGACGGCCGGCGGAGGTCGGGCGGCGGCCAATCAGCGGCGGTGGTGATTACGTTGGAGCCGTTCGGTCCCGAGCGGGCCGGAGGGGCCCGTGCCGGTGGCGCCAGCAGGGCCACCAGACAGCTGACCGGGCGGCCAGTGACGACCGACGGCGGCCCAGACGGCACTCGGTCAGCAATCGCAGTCACGAACGGCTCGTTACGCGGCAACGGCACAGGGCCACGATCGAGGCCGAGCCCTCCCCGGCGGCAGGCTGAGGCGCTCGTGATGACGCCGACTAGCGACAGAGTGAGTCACTCGCCATCTGACTCACCACTGACTCGCTCGTCGCTCGTCGGGGCGTGCGGCATGAGCTGTTGCCACGAGTGAGTTTTTGACGACCGTAAGTCAGTATTAACTCGCAGAGATTTTCAAAAATCACCGACCTCAGTGATGCGGCGAGCCACCACCATGTGACGGCACAGCAAAACAGCATCAACTGTCTCGCCGCCAACGCCACGTCAAGCTTGACGCTACACTGAGTCAGTGTCAGGCACACACGTGCTGCATGCACAATCATGCACGCTACCGCGCTAATAACGCTGCCACCCATGCAATATTTGCGGAGCGAACAACTGGATGTCTCAACAAATATTGCGTCACTGCAAACGATCCACGTAAGATTTACTCGGTCGAAGTCAATCTAGCTCTGGTAACCAAACACCACAGCTGATTACTTCGTTTGGTGTGTGTCATTGGGGCTTTACGACGCACTCAGCTGCTGAGGCTATGTGGCGTCGCCTGCCTCTCACCATGGCAGGAAGGGCGGGCACGCGGGGAATCGAACCCCGTACCTCTGGTTTCCCAGACGCGTAGTGGTTAACGCAGACGCGTTAACCACTGCACTACCGGCACTCCCACTTAGTTTGGTTAAACAAAAGCTTAAGACGACTTCCGTGCACAGTGTGGTTGCATGACACACGTTGTGTTTGCTACGGAATGATTCGGCCCAGCCCTGGAGGCAAATACAGCAAAGAGGTTTTTATTGCGGGGTACCCACTCTTTGAGGACGGATTAGATGCAGTATTTTACCTTCCACAGCGTAAATACATTTCGGTTTGAGTAACCAGGCTTGTTCAGGGCCGAAGTTGATCTAAAGTGAGATCAATCTCTTAAAAATGAGTAGTATGAGTGTTTCCAGAAGTGCACTGGTTTCACCGTGCGTCTAGCAAACCAGCGATATGGAGATGGACTTCCTGCGTCGCCGGCCCTCCTGCCCGGATGAGAGGCTGGCGACGTCATGTACGCCAATAGCCGCTGAGTGCGTCTTTAAGCCCCAATGACCCTGCAGTACGTGTCAAACGGTACCGCATCTTCCCTGCGCACAGGTACTGCGGGCAGGGTGCACGTGCCTTAGCCTTGCACGACGCGAAACAAAGCCCTGCGCAATTATGACAGCGGTAATCAGAAAACCTTTCAAAACGTGTTTGAATTGAAATGCCACTGCCTGGATGGTACTTTCAAAGCAGGCAAAGGTGATGAGTATGATAACATTTACGTTTACCCCAATGCCACTAATGCAAAACGCTCTTAATGCAATTCCGGACATAAAAGGGGATTCAACTCACAAAGCTTGAACCGTGATGAGCCAAGCTCGAACGCATTGTGAGTCGATAGAGACGAGCGCCGCATTATTTGTGTCGTTACAACCAGATGTTCAACATCCAACATGCCCACACGGGGAGCGTGCCAGTGCGCATGAACCGAGAATAACGACCCGAACTGCATGCAGGTGAAGTTGTAACGCTTCTCGTGGGCCGGGACCGAAGCCCTTGCACAGCGGTCCTCGCATGACGCCATGTAGGACTCCTGGGATCTGGCGGTATCCTTTCGGGCCTGAGCGTCATCGCAGGCTGTGCCTACCTCTGTGCAGGGTCACTAGTGTTGGCAAGATGGGGAGCAGCGCGACGCTGTGCGATGCCGCTGTGTCATTAGCTAAGCACAATTCCGCGGCTGGGCGTGAACACAGTTTGGAGTGTGTAAGCCGGCGTCGAAATAATGTCGCGTGGCACCCGCGATGAGCTATTCAGTGCGTTTGACAATACTGTATAGAAGCTATTTGTTATTAATGGACGAGACAGCTGGTGCATACGTCGCCTGCCACGAGCGCTTGCAGCGAAACCTGCATGGTTTTGTCGCAGCGGATTTGGGCCGACTCGAGCTACGTTAACAAGCTGCTGTGTAGCACTGACTGCAGCGGACAAATAGAGTGCATCGCCTACAGCAAAGTTAGTCATACGGCTCTCAACCTGAACAGATCAACGAATAGACACCGAACACCCATGGCATGTACACCAAGTGCATAGATCGTTCATGTTAAAGCACCAGGATCTGCTCGGGTAGCGCTCCAAGCGGCTCAGAAAGACTCGTCAAAGAAACGTTACATGTTCGCGTGAGATGGGTAGCAATGTGGGATTGCAACCGCGTGGAGATAGCTGCGTGGGGAGAATTCCAGAGCGAAGCAGGCAAGAAACATTGTAGAAAGGTGGTGTTGAGAGAGGAAGAATGTGTATCGGAGCGAAAACGGTGAGATTATTTCCGGGCAGAGTAAGATGACTAACGACAAGCGTGTCCCAAAATGATTACTGGTTACAGGAATAGTACGGCAATGCGATGAAGGCATTGAGGGAGGAGAGGGATCCCATCCGTGGTGTCTAGTACGCTGGCCGCAAGATCGCCAAAGACGCATCAAAGGCGTTTACCAACTGCAGGCTGTCGGCAGAGCCCGCCCGAAGGCCACTGCTTGAAACAAAAGGGGCAGGTGCGCGCAAGCTGAGGAATACCAGAACACATGTCATAGCGCAAGCCATGTGAGAAAGGTTGCGAAACCGGTGGCAATACTGCAATCGAAATATAAACTTTATGACAGAATTTCCTCCGAATCCCGCGGGAATACCGATGCGTTCCGTTTGGCGGAACGCAAAATTCAGACTAGATGTCAATCGTAAGCTACAGTAACACGTCGTGTCCAGCCCATTGCAGAGCAATACAGAGGACTTGACCTGCCTCTGAGGTACGAGGCATTGGTTGCGGGGCATGCAATAGCTGGGGCGCCGGCGGCCGCCCCCGTCTCGAGCGTTCGTAACGAGCCGTAGTCCAACAGCGCCAACTTCTTACGGCTGTCGCCAAAGTTGGCCGTGACTCTCGTCGCCTACGAGGCGGGCCAGGGCTGCGGAAAGTTCGAGACGGCGTGCGGCGCGCCGCGCCAGGTACGCCGCTGCACGCGCCGGAGCCGGGCGACTACAGCAGCTGAGTGGGCCACAAGACGGGCGCGGTATGGTGACTGGCACAGCTGGGCGGCCGGCTCGCCCCACCCACATCACTTGGCCAGCGAAACGCCTTGGCGAAGCGCCGAAACGTCGCGCATCCAGGGAAACGTTGGGAGCGTTACGTCTGAAGACAAAAGGCAAACGTGGTAACATTCCAGACGTTTTCCTTGTTAAAAATTGAATTCGAACATTCGTTTCCAAGAACTCTTTTGATCCCCTCGGTTGACCCTTTTGACCATTGAAGCCACGCCAGATGAATACGCCCGTGGTAGTGAGCCAGCACGTTTGGCCGGCGGTGGCACTCAGCGCTGCGGCCGACGGCCTGACCGGGAGGGAGAGCGGAGGTCTGCCACAGACATCGGTATTCCCGCGGATCGGATAGCGTTACCCTGGTGCCGGAGCTGGAACTGGATCATACACTCGCCTCGTTCTCTACCTTGTCCGTGTCAATGCCCTTGGTCATGGCCCACGTGCTGACCACATAGTCCATGACCCGCTCCGAGAGCGCCTTCGGTACCTCGTGCAGCTTCATAAACTCGCGCACGTTGTTGAGCATATCATGATACTTGGCCGTGGCTGACGTCATCTGCTGGATGATGGTGGTCACGTGGCCGAAGATGGTAGCGTACAGGAGCGCTGCCGGGCAGAGATCCGGTCAACACAGCGTGATCTCCGCACAGTCAATGCATGTAAGGAACAATGGCACGGTAGACAAAGGCACAAATGGGGCAATGCGCGGCTCCGTAGGACGTTCGCGATACGCGAACATGCGCGGAGTCGAGGTGCTTGGTCACCCGACTCGCCACGGCTGCAGCCAGTTAAAGCCAGATCAGACCACGGCCAGTGATGCGTGACCAGAACGTCAGCCGCCACACAGGGGCAATCCAGCGCCGAGGCGCCCTTAGAGCGGGCCTGATTAGCCGGGAACAGGCCGTAACAAACCAGGGCCGGAGCACGGGAGGCCGGAGTATGGGAGGCCGGGGCGCGGGAGGCCAGAGCATGGAAGGCCGTGCCGCGGGAGGCAGGAGCACGATAGGCCGGGGCGCGGGAGGCCGGAGCATGGAAGGCCGTGCCGCGGGAGGCAGGAGCACGATAGGCCGGAGCATGGGAGGCCGGAGCATTGAAGGCCGGAGTGCGGAAGGCCAGAGCATGGAAGGCCGTGCCGCGGGAGACCGGAGCGCGGGAGGCAGGGGCACGGGAGATCGTGTCGCGGGAGGCCGGAGCAAGATAGGCCGGAGCACGGGAGTCCGGAGTACTGGAGGGCAGAGCACGGGAGGCCGTGCCGCGGGACGCCGTGCCGCGGGAGGCCGGAGTCAGCGGTCGGCTGTGAGCAGTGCAGCCGGCGCGGGCGGCCGCTGCCACTGAGAGGCTTCACCAGAACGCCATCGATTGGGAAAGGCGGCAGAAATCGATGACAGGATCCTGTCCGCCTTTATGGGGAGTTCACGGCAATAACCCAGTCTGATGGCGCTCCTCCGAAGGTGTCCCGAAGCCACCCATTACCGAACACATTCGCCAGGCTCTCAAGTCGAGTTTCCTCAGCGCATTGACGCATGGTCTATAAGGACGCAATGAGCTGACTAGTGAGATGAAGTTAAAATGACATGGGTTTATCGGATAACTTTGAAGTTCAGCGCTCCAGAATAGGGACCATCCTCAGCAGGAGAATAATTGTTTCCCAATGTGGACTCACTCGCGAACCCCTTACATCATTTGTAGACGTGGTGTGTGTTCTTACCATGCACACATCTTCCACTTCGGCGAGCCTTTGCATGGACACAATGCGTTCCTGGGCCTCGAACCGTCACATGTAACACGCTTGCGTTAGTTGGAATAAAACCAGTCCGCCCTCGCGCCTGCATTCGAAACACCGTCCTTCAGCTGACGGATATCGGCGATACGGCGCTGCGTGGCGAAGTTCGAGGAAGTGGCGTTTACGCGCCTCATCCTATCTATTCCTGGAGCGCTCGAAGCAGGCGTTTCAGCTGCACCTGTCGACGGCAGCGTTCGCCAACTCTACGCCTTTCGTCAGATTCGGCGCGGCTTCAGCTCCACTTTGCTGGGGGCGGCCACAAGGCTCTGGTTTAGGTATGCGTCGATCGACAAAATTCCTTCACTGCTTAAATGTGCGCACGCTACGCTGTTTTTTGCTGCGCTGTGACTACTAGACGGCGCGATACAAGGTCGAGCACAAGCGCGGACTGACGGAGCTGAAGGCTCTGATGAACAGTCCGCAGTGCAAGCGGCAGCAGGGGCGCCGGACCGCAGCGGTGCCCGTCGCGCTCGTGGCGCCGTCCTTCGCAGGCCCAGCCAGCCCCTCCCTCACCGCCCGTCTCGGATGTTGACGCTAAAAATGTAATGGTTTGACGCCACGGCAGCGGCGGCCGATATTGAAACCATACCGGCGGCGGTGGAGGGCGGCTCGAATGGCAATGGCCTTCTTTATCCGATGCCTCGACGTCCGAACCTTGACACGGCCGATAAGTATTGGCCTGCGCCCGCCTCAGCGAATGCCGGCCACAAGCTTAGCACCGGGAAACCGATGCCGGTGTTCAGCTGGCGCCCAGACCCGAGCAGCACGGAGACCGCAGCTAAAAGTGCACGGCGTCTTTCTGTGTGATATCGATAAGACGTCAACGTCTTTCAGCTCGCGACATTTTGTGGCACGGGCCTTGACTTTGTTTAGACACTACCGGAATTGCCCTACATCGCTCTCGCCAAATGCGTGAAGCCGCTGCGTGGCGGCACCTTTTTAATACTGCTGCTCCAACGCTGTTCTCAAACGGTACCGTGTCAAAGCAGATCGCCTCTTATGCATTGGGTTCAGCCGTATGATACATGCAGACTTTGGAAATGCGAGGTATGACGGACATTGCTCTCGTCCTGTCCCACGTAGCGCAACAATACCTGTTCTGTGCAGATAGAGAGCTATGCCAATGAAGCCATAGTTTAACGTGAATAAACGCTGACTGCTTTTATTCAAGACAGATGTCTGACAATGACATTAGATTTGATGTCCCAAGATATTCACTGATAATCTAATTATTCTTATTGGCATAGACCATGACGTGCGGGAGGTCGTTACCACGGTGGTTCACATGTCCCTTGCGTGTGGTTGTGTGACATGGGGATGTACGATGTACTCCGCTGTCGGGACTTCATGGCTTCACTAGCCTCTCGCCTGGAAAGTAGGGCCAGCACCGCGGGAATGAGCACCTAGCACCCATGCCTCCGGTTTTCCAGACGCGCGGCTGAACACCTTCACTACCGATACCCACATGTCCACTGTGATCAGCGTTTTTTGCGCGAGGACCGTCCTTGCCTTTTTCAGACGCCTGAAACAGTCTGAGGCATGTGTAATATTTAGTAGTTACACCAACGCATCCCTTTCTAAAGGAGTCCTGCAAAAGGCAACCATCTTCAAACGTGCCTGGCAAATCGCGGAGCATGTGAGGCGCCTTTCACTCTTTGAGCAAATACGTTGGATGACGGCTTTATACTTTTTGGAGGCGTTAATAGTCCCGTTCAGTGTTAAAGCACACCCGTCTCTACTTGGCTCAAAACTCTCACCAATAATGATAACTTTCTGCGTCACTACGGCGCTGTCACGGGCCCATACCAGGTCTTGATATGTCTACACCTCGGTGCGTTTCCCCAGTCCCAGCGAGGTCATTGACACCGCTGGGGAGCTCGCGGGGACACCTCGGCCGGTACCAGAGCAGTTTACGAGAGCCGTGCTCGCAGGCGACGGCCGTCGCCCGACGACCGCTAACGGGCCGGTAAACTGGGGTCGATTCATCACCGAGGCTGCCGCGACGGGCCCGTCTCGACCGCTACGCACGCCTGACACGCGCTCCGCCCGTCCGGCACTGGTGACGGGCGTGCGAGACGGGCGGAGGACACGCGCCGCCCGCCGCCGCCCGCATGGAAAGGGGGGAGGGGGAGGAAGCAGCGGTCGGTTCATCGGTGGTGGCCGGTGGTGTTGTAATGTGGAGCTGAGCCGACAGCGTACTCGCGCTGGGACATCGTCTATGTCGACGGCTGTTTATAGATAACTGAAAGGTGGATATCATGCGACTCGCTTAGCCTGTCTCCGACCAATGGAAGCTCAGACATAGTTCACGCGAGAAGCAGTGAGCACGCAGCGAGTGCCCATTTGTTTCAGATGATGAACAGTGCACTGCATCTCATCCTTGCATGCATTTGGGGATACAGCTTTTTAACACAACGAAAGGCCCGGAGTTAAGATCCGGTCTTACACCAGTCGTTCGACGAGACCTACGGGAGGTAGGCCAAAAGATCTCGACAAACAGTAGACATTATTTATTTTTTTAAAAACCCACGTGCGCTTTGAATAGACATTATTAATTTTTTAGAAGCCCACGTGCGCTTTGAACACTGCCTCAGCTAGGGCTCTGAAAATGAATATACCGTGCAATCATGAGGCACCAGCGGAAAGTAGAGCAGCGCTTCTCCGTACAGTGTGTGCATGTTCCTCCGGGGACCAATGTGTGTCACCGCAACGCCAGACAACCTTCGCCGCCCGGGATCAATGGAGGAGCGTGACCAGTGTGGCGGACGGCTGCCGGACGAGCTCTTTCCAGGCTAAGTGACCGGTGGGAGCCGCCTGCACCGGACAAACAGTCTGTCCAGGTTTAGTGGTCGGTGTGGGACCTAAATGCGCTAAACGACCCTCCTCCCCGAAAGCCAACATCATGAAGATAAGGTGCAATGATCCTGCAATGAGCTATGGGGCCCATCCTTGGAGAACGTTTGCGATGCGCTGTAGCTTGTGCATTTAAAAACCGGTTCATCCAGGATAAACAGCCGAATTTTATAACGCAGGGACGGCAGCTTCGCGCAAAATTTTGTTCATCGACTTCAATGTCCTCACTGACACTCCAGTAGGTGCGACTCGTTCCGAACAAAAACTATGACGCAAAAAGTTATTCAGTATATGCAGACACGAACGTCTTTACTTGCCGCTCGTGCCGATGCCCTTTGGCCAGTAAACATCAGACTGGTTGCCGCGTCACTGCTGCTAACGACATCCGACCTCCACACACATGCCGCTTCAGAAAGCCCTGGGCGGTTCCCTACACCCCCGCCCAGGTACTTGCTCAAGATGGCAGGCAACCCTGAGGCATGCTCACCAGCAATGATCATCATGCAGATGGTGAAGATTTTCTCGTTGTCTGTCTCGGCCGCCACGTTGCCGAATCCCACGCTGGTCATGCACGTCATGGTGAAGTAGAGTGACGTCACGTACATGGTCTTGCGAGAGGGCCCGTTCACCAGAATCGGCGCCATCGTCTCGTTGGACCAGACGTACGAGTACGGCGACTGGGTGATGTTGGCCAGCTTCCAGAGCCAGCTGCCGGGCGGGACAGAGCGAACCGCTGTCAGGCGGAGAGGGCCTGTTCGGAGAGCTGGCTACCGGCCGCCTCACTGACGGACGGGGCGGAGAGTGCCCAGGTCAGGCGGAGAGGATGTGTTCGGAGAGCTGGCTACCGGCCACCTCACTGCCGGACGGGGACCAGGTGTGCGCCAGGTGACCGGCCGCCGCCCTGCCTCATCACCGCCGTCGGCAAACACCGCACACATTGGATGGGCATCAAGCGTCACCTTTTATAACCGTCTGCCATGCAGATGAAGTCACCTGTAATCCACCGGCGCAGGTGCGGGAGGGGCACAGGGAGTCGTGCCCCCCCCCCCCGCCCTCCAACTTTCTTACGCCCCGAGGGGCCCGAAAAGACCATTCACATTGACCGGCGATCAACGGTACGGTTTGAGGACCCGGAGGGCTGGCCGTAGAGTACATTCGGGGGCTGGCTCTGTGGGCCGGGACCTGAAATGCCAGTCAAAAGGCCCTTCGTTCTGAGTCAGAGCGGGCTCGTATGTCAGTCAGGCACCACCAGTTCCGAAAAGTCAGCTTCGTGTCGGTCTGGACTGAGGGCCCATTTCCCAAGCAGGGATAAGGTCAGGCCTGCGAATTGCACTGGTCGGGGACTCGGAGTCCACGAGTCCATGGTATGCCCTCCTGCGATGGGCGGGCCCGAAGGGCTTGCTGTACGTCACATTAAGGACTCCCGCTCGAGCGGTCGAGACCTGAAATGTCAGTCCTATGGTCGTTCGCACCGATTGGGGATCCCTGGGACAGTGCAGGCTCCTATTTTGACCAAAGGCCACAGACAGAAAATAAAAGCAGAATTGCATCTTTCGGTAGCTTCTGGATTCTGTTCCAGTTAAGAAGAAAAAATTGAAATAAAACGAAAAGTATCGTGCCCCCTTTGAAATTAAGTGGCCCATATCAGAGAGTTTTTGTTTCAGGGTAGTCCTTTACCAGCAGGAAGGCCCTTTTTTAGCACCGCGTCCCCTGCTCCCTTACCAAGGTTTAGGCTGCGCCCCTATTGCCATCCTATCAGAGTGATTGACCAGCGAAATCTTGAAATCTAGCTGAAGCCTCAATGCTCGCGTATAGTACTTCCCGACAATCCACAATAATCTAGAGCAAACGCGATAGCACTGATGAACACTTAGTGTAAGTGGCGAACACCGTGGGCACGCTGTCTGGAAACGTCGAGCATTCTGGCAAAATCGCTATATACATGATTGCTTCCTTCCTTTATTCAAGCGGGGCCCGCTTGTAGGTCAGAGCCTCACTGTGCATGTCGGCCTTTAGGCGTATGGAAAGTCGGTATGTTGAGTACGAGAACCCAAGGCCTTATGAAAACTGAGAACCCACGAAGCTGAGCATGTCAGCAATGAAGCAAACAAAAGCAAGAATAACTCGCACTGAACTAGTACAGGGCACCTCTCCACCAGCGCGGAACAAAAAGTAAGAGCCGTGATGACAGGACGCGAATTGTGCCGCGTTGCTGTGCCATGGGGACAGGCGTCCTAGTGGTCCCGGTGTCCAGGACGGGTGTCCAGGTGTCCTGGTGGTCCCGGTGTCCCGGACAGGTGTCCAGGTGCCCTAGTGGTCCCAGTGTCCCAGACAGGTGTTCAAGTGTCCTGGCGGTCCCGGTGTCCAGGACGGGTGTCCAGGTGTCCTGGTGGTCCCAGTGTCCCAGACAGATGTCCAGGTGTCCTGGTGGTCGGGTCCCGGCATTTTCCTTTCCTGATCCAGCACCAGTCATTTAAACGGGATGCAGAGTTCCGCCGTCACATGGTGAGAAGACGGTATCCTGTCCTTTAAAGGCAGGCTTTGTCTTTGAATTACCCCACAATGTCTGAGCATTTAAAGCAGCCTCTCGTAACACAACACTGCGTAGCGTAGCCAACCTACTCAGCAGCACTGCCGCAAACTGTCTCCGAACCCATATGCACACGACTAAACGCTAATGCATTGCACCCCATTATCATTAGCATAACGGCCACCTTCCCGTGCTCGCGCCCTGTCTCGGTGGACATCCGGACCGCAGGGTGGGGCGCGAGCGCGCGGCGCAGCGTCACAACAACGGCAGGCCACGCCCGTCACCCACGGTCGGCACACGTCACCGCCGGCCGTCACCTGCCGTCAACGCGGACGTGGCGCGTCACCGGCCGTCACCGCGCGGTCCGGCGCCACCGGTCACCTGTATGTGACGCCGTTGTCGGCGTCCGACAGGCCGATGCTGTACCAGATGCAGGCCAGCCAGTGCGCCACCAGCATGTAGAAGCAGAGCAGCAGGATCAGCATGGCGGCGCCGTACTCCAGGTAGCGGTCCAGCTTGCGCACCACGCGGCCCAGTCGCAGCAGGCGTACTACCTTCAGCGCGCTGAACAGGCTGCCGATGCCCTGAGGTCACGGCCGCGGCCAAGGTCACGGCGAGCGCACGGGCGGTGCACTGAACACTGGACGGGGCTTCAATGGCCGGCGGCGGCGAGGCTCAGGTTACTGGGGATGTGGTCAGCATGTATAGTATATGTATAGTATATAGCACATATATAGACAGCTAGCATATGGCGGCCGCCGGCCGACTGGGGCAGGGCGCGAGCGGTGGCCCCCTGGGAGGGCTCGGCGAGCGGCGGCCACTCCCTGGGAAGGCCGCCGACGGAACAGGCGTGACGCCACGGTTTTGTTTCAGCAGTTTCGCGGCACGGGTTCCAGCCACACCCGTCATCATCCGAACGACGCTTGTCCGTTTGATGGTCTGGGTGCACCGTGCTGCCGCATCAGCCTCAGCTTTGGAGAACCAGCGCACGCTGTAAACCACTTTTCGCAAATCACGTATAAGTCGACCTACGACGTCACTGAAAAAAGCCAGGCAAACCGATCTTCTTTTCGCCAGTCAAAATCAGTGGGTTCTGCGATCCTTATCAGACCTGCCCAGAAAGCTGGCGGAGTGGTTAAACAACCTACGCTGATAGCTTCAACCAGCATGCTAATTCTGAATCGATGACGAGTGACTACAGTCCCCTTCCGCCACGTATCACAAAGGCAGGTCAAGGACCAAGACGAACATGGCCTCTACGGTCACTTTTTGTTGGCGCCATCGGGGCCTGCCGACGCACTCAGCAGCTGGGTCTATACCGTGGCGTCTGCTCCTCACCCTGGCAGGAATAACAGGCGCCGAAGGGTATTGGGCCCCGCTCTTGTGGTTTCCGAAACGCGGAGCCTGACCTCCACACTACTGAAATCTCCGCTCTTTTTGTGCATGTGGCACCCATATTTTGGTACTTCATGCAAATGGTCGACTTTTAAAACGGCTCCACTTCCAGAAGATTTGATATCCTGGGCCTGGTGTCTAGGCCACTCCACCATCCTTCAGTAACGCGAGCTGTCACCTGAGCTGACCTGAGCTGACCTGGCGTGCAATTCATCCGGCAATACACCTAACAGCACACCCGTGCTGTGTGTGCTGCTGCTGTGTGCTGCTCCACCTGAAGCAATGACGGGCCGGCACCACCATCACAGGGTACCCACCCGGGCAATCCCGGGAGTTTCCATTCCACCAGCAGCACAGTTCAATCTGGCGCCAAACCCACGCGGCGCCGGGCAATCGCGCGCTGCAGAATTGGCGCGAAGGCGAGAGCGAAACGCCAGGTCCCACCGGACACACGGCCCCCGACCCGGCCCCTGACTACGGCCCCTGCACAGGATATGCTCCTGACTGTCGCTCCCACCCCTAACTATGGTCCGTACACCTGACTGCCCTGCCCCTGACTACGGACTCGACTCCCGACTACAGCCCCTTTTTCTGACTACGGACCCCGCTCCTGACCACGGGCATTAGCTCTTCTCTTGTCACCACCGGACTGATGGAACTATTCGGCAACAGACCCGGCTCCTATCCACAGACCTGACTCCTGCTCCCGATTCCTGGCCGAATCAAGCGGGATCCTGACCACATACCCGACTCCGGGTCCATTCTTGACGATTTCTCAGGTGAGTCGGGAGCCAGGTGAGTCAAGGTGAGTCGAGAGACGGCAGCCGGCTTTGGGGACCCGAATATTGACTCCGCAACGATTCCTCACTTCTGACTGCGGGTCCAGTTCTCGACTTCCCATTCGTCTCTGGCTAAGATCCTACGTAGTTACACTGAGACAGGGACACACGTAGAATTTACCAGTTGCGGTGTGTACGCGTGGGGGGGGGGGCACAACTGACAAAATTCCACCGAAAACCGAGTTGAGCCCTCAGCAGGCACGTGCTCTTACCTTCTTAAAAACAACGTCGCAAATTCTAGATATGAAATTGTGGCTGATAACAACCAGGCACAAGCCAGCCTATTTAATGCATGCCATACATTTGGTAAAGGGGGGGGGGGGGGGTTACGTACGGTCCGGAGCCCCTATGTGCACACGCCCCCGCAAAGAGACGCAAATGTCACCATTGACTAATCGACGACAAGTGATAAACATTTGATGCGTTTTTAGCTCAAGATATGCTTTGAGGCCTCTTATGGTCGCAATATGACTAATCGATGACAATTGGTATAAATTTGATGAGCTTTAGCTACGAACATACTTTGAGACCTGTTATTGTCACAAACTTTCCCAAGAAGGAGACGTTAACTGGGTGTGTCAAAGCTTAGAGAAAACCTCGCCGGATCATAGTCTCATTTTTGCGCTGCTTAGTTTAATTAGCCACAGTGTTTACTGAAGCGCAGAAAAATGGGCCCAATACCGGCCGCCACATTTCTCTGGTCCCAGGTGCGGCAAAACGGTACGTTAAAATGTGATGAATATTTTAACAACAGCGGAGGGTGAATGTGTTCCCACCCATTCCACCCAATCCCAGTACCCAACCACCCATTATGAACCCATTCCAAAATCAAGCCGAGACAGACCGACTAATAAGGCTAATGCCGCCCGCATCCAACTTAATGTGACCATAATGCTATTCATGGCATGATACCGAGCTGAGCAGGCATGCTAATGACACTGGAAGGAAACTAATGGAAACAGGGACACGGAAAGTCCCGCCTCTCTTCACCCTGCGGCACTTTGTTAATTATGTCTGCGTGAAGGCACCGCATCCCGCGGAGGCACTCGTAAACCCCGCGGGCTCTATTTGCTGTGGTGTCAGCAGTGGCCTGAGGCCCGTCCAACTAAATCTAGAGGAGGACAGCTCAAAATGGCGTCCCCGGCAGTTCGGTTGAGAGCTCGCCGCAATAAAGCCGCTGCGCGGATCTGCCTACGCTTGTTCAGTTGGACCTGCGGACGCAGGCGACAATCCTTCAGAGACAAAGAGACTCCAACAGAGGTGTGTTTAGGACATATTCAATTCAACGCACAGGGTATATATACTTCGGGGTTTGTGTCTGTATGGTAATAGCAGCAGCCGAAAGTCCTGTGAAAAACTGGGACTGTGCGATAATTTTCTAGCAATTGTTATGCTTTGGGTCGTCGGATACGTACTTGCCATTCACGAGTAGCCTTGGCACATATTCTTTCACCTGTGCACACATTCACACATTCCTGTACCAAAATTCCGTTTGGTATCCTGCCAACTGCTGCATCATTATGACGAAGTACTTTTCAAACTTATCTCTAATGGAGAGATACATGCCAAAACAGCTCCGCATCACAACAGCCTGATGCGATGCATATGAAACTTGCGCACACACGCTGCTTAACGCCATTTCCCGATTGACAGGACAGCACCAATTCCCAACAATGAAATTATGCGCCGAGGGCAACGAGCTTTGTCAATCAAGGCGCATACGTGTGTCAACTCGAACGGCATCCTTAAGAACACGGTGAATGCGAACACGACGGCGGCGTGAATCTCACTCACACTGGCGCACGGCAGCCGGTCCTCACGACACCGAACACGGCCGTGTCGGCTCGTGACCAAGCCTCGGCGACTACCTGGTGCTGGCCGGCCTGCCGCGAGCGCCAGTACCGCGTGGCTCCGTCAGGCCGGCGCGCCGGTGCACGCCGCACCGGCCACGTGTCGCACCCCGTTCACCGCGCCACGCCCGGGGCGCCGGCGCCCATGCAGGAGGAGCGGCGGCGGGGGGCGGCGCCGCCTCGACGGGGCAGGTAATCCCCCAGACGAGCAGCGCAGGCGGCAGGAAGAGAGACGAGAGCAGAGACAAGAGCGGCAGGCAGTGCCGTGCGGGCAGCTGAAGCCACGGCCGCCCTGCGCGCCCGGCGCCGTACTTACGTTTTCGCTGCGGCCGGAGACGCTGGCGCAGTTACTTACATCTTCATCGTGGTCAAAGGCGTTGAACACATCGTAGGGGAGGCCACGACAGCAGGTCTATAACGAACCACGACTTGAGATAGTTCATGCGTATGATCTTGGGTGTCACTGACCACTTCACCACCGTGTCCCACGAACGTGGTGTGGAAGTTTAGCACGATGGTCTATGAAGAAAATCACGTTCCACTATGGAGTCCACCACTAGAAGGCTGACGTCCTCAGACGTCTTGTTCTTGAACGCCACGTTTGTACGCGGCACCATGATGGCGGTGTAGAAGGTGAGGCAGAGGATCCACACCAGTCCCAGATGGCTTTGAAGGCACAGTAGTGGAGGAGATGTGCGGCGGCGTTTTGGGCGCCTCCTGGCCTGGTACTGCGGCATCACGTCGGAGCTCAGGAGACATCATCTGAAATCACGTGACGTGACTGAGCTGGCGCCTCTGCTGAATGTCCCTGGGACATCTCAGCGGGGGGGTATAGCAGCTGAAACGAAGGTTCACATCTGAGCTGAGACACGCATCGGTGAAACGAGACCTTCAGCTCAGTTCAGACGTTCAGTTTGAGCCCGGAGACTCGATAGGGAGCGAAGCAACAGACCATATGAGCTTAAATATGTCATCAGACACGACGCATACATGTGGACACAAGATGCAAGATGAAAAGTGTGACCTGGTAAGTGACGCCAGATGTCCCAATCATGTACTTTGATCACGAGCGCAGCTGCGATGTTTCGTGTGTAGAGGTGCACACATCATAAATGTAAAATGATTATCAGCTGCACAAATAAAGGACAATTGGCCTGCTCTGCGAGACCGCCGGTGTGACGGCCAAGCCAGTGGGAGGCCGAGTGACACGCGGGCCGAGATGATATCGTCACGTTCGTTGCGCTTGGAATTATTCCCAGTAAAGCCACCATCCGAACACACTGCACTGCATCACCCATGGTGACATTACGCAGATCAACAGGACCCAAACCCTCTGTGGTGAAATTCCGATCTCCGGTTGCGGCATACTTCTAATCTACAGAAGGACGCCTTCAGCGGCTTAAGGCGAGCGAGATCACAGCAGACGTGACAGTCACCAGCCGTCGTTATGCAGATTATGTCAAACAACTAAGCTGGAGAGGCCAGACACACTCAGCGGCCAATGGTGATGAGATTGACCAATGCGTTGGAAGGGTCTGCCTTTCACGAGGGTTTAACTGTCGCAAATCTGCCGCAGTGGTTATTCGAGCGCTAATTAACGAGCAGCGTTGCTCGAAAACTGCCCGCTGGGTCCAGCCTGACCAGGCAATCGGACTCCACCACATCGACATATTTGTTACTGATTCTTGAAACGGGACGGCAGGCCGACCACGTTTCATTCAACGTCGCGTTTCCAGCAATGCTCCAGCTTCAGCCGGGCCGCTCCCCTCGGACTGACCCGGCTAGTCACGCTAATGGTGGGCTTATACTGCTGCAACTCACTGAATCGCCATTCAGTTGTAAGACGCAAGAGGCACAGCATACGGGATGCAATTACTGATTGCACGCTCATGCAGTCTTCAGCCGCCGAGACAGGCAATTCGCTAAACGTGATTTTGCACAAGACGTTTGCTCGCAAGCAGTTAGTTTAGGCAGGCCTTTCCCATGATATTGCAGTAGGGTTTCCCTCCTCATTCAGTCGGCGAGGACAGCGAAGTTTTCAAATTGCGAAACATTCGGCTCTTGACCAGCGCGGCGTGGCAGTGGCACGAGCCAGATTCTGACGGGGGAGAAAGGCACGGTCCCGCTGGCAACAAGTGCAGGTCGATGCCGGCAGACGACCATGCGCCTTTTGTGCGCAAGCCGTACATCCGCCCCGCTTCACGGCGTTTTTGAAGCATCGTTGGGTTAACAAGTACAGGCACAGAACCAACGGGCCATTCTTAGCAGATGTGCCGGCTAAACAACGCACTGATAGATCTCGAATTTCTCCGACCTCTGTGCGCCAGTGATCGGGCGGATAGCGGCCAGTGTCAGCTTTTCCAACATGATCTCCAAAACCGCATGCTATGGCCAACATAGGAAGAGATTCGGTCAGAACACTGCACGGAGCTACACCGATTGTCAGGTCGCGTGCATTGTTACCGAAACAAAAGCCAAAATAAGGGAAGTTTTTGCTATGCTCCGCCACAAGTACCCAAACAATGCGCGATGGCAAGATCACCGCCTTGCTTCATAGAAATGGTCTGGTCTGTCCGTTCCAGTCTCATAGCCGTCAATTTTTCACCGCAATGTAAATTGTGAACAAGCACGCGAATGTTACATCAGTAAACCTTCTTCTGTTCCTGAAGAAAGACAAGCTTTCAACGCATCGATCAATTCCGTGGGCATGGGCTGCAAAAGCCGTCCGGCCCCATTCACTTCGTGTTCGTGTTCGGCAAATTTGGCGTGGTGATAGCCATAGACTGTCTTTGTTATTACCTCACCCGTCCCACGTTGCAAAGCGCGTCTTTTTAGTTTTGTTGTGGGGAGTGCGATCAAAGTATAGCAAACAAATGTATTGATGTATTTAACAGCGTGTTATGATAGCATATCAGGATATCATCCGCGTATATCATACAATCTAAATTAAAATGCAAAAAGTGCTACCCTGGGCTATATGACCGAAACAATGCATTTCTGTGGTCAGAAATACTTTGTTCTGTATCCGCAGGTGTTCAAGGTTGCATGCTTTGTATGCACTATACGCACTCCCTTTGACGCTTAACAATACATTTGCAGCAAACTGAGAGCAAGCACGTTGGCACCTTAAATTTTATGTCACCAGATTTATAAATGCGATAGGGAGGTGGTGACACGTATACACTCGTTCATCTAGCCTCTTCGCTACTGATGACATAAGTCATTGAGCTTGGATGACCACGTATAAACTTGAATGTTCTCAAGTGATATGCCGTGACCTCCTTATACATTACAATGCTACTGAAACATGTTTTTAGTGGAGGATTGGAATTCAACGTCCAAATTACCGAATAAAACTACCTTTTCAGCTCAACATGCGTTTTGCAGAAGGCAGTTAAAGAGTTTTGTCTGACCTGGGCCAAGGTCATGTGCTCTGTGATCATATGATGGTTGCGCATGTGAGTTAGTACTATTTTATTCATATAATAACACCAAAACTACCCAACATACTAAAATTTGCACTTATTACGAAAAATAGACAAATTGGCCTGGCCTTAGGTCACTGACCTTGCCCGTTTCCAAAATATAAAAGCTGCAACCTGTACGCATTATAATGCTATTTGACTATAGCAAGTTTAGACGAAGGCAAATTGCCCACAAAAAGTCAGATGCGGTCAGAGTTTTTTGGAGGTTGGCCTGACTTATCAAGGTTGATCTTTGACCTGACGTATATCACTGATCTTGGTGTGTCAAAGCCTCAAATTTGCACAGAGGATCTCAAGTTGATAGATGGACTGGTATTGAAATATCGTGTTGCTGCGAGCGCTCGTTTGTGACCTGTGCTCGAAAAACCGTAGGGTCAACATCTCCAGGCCGGGCGCAGGTTAGTCTCGTGACCGCTACGGCGTAGGGTTACTCAAGCGGTCAACATCCCCCGGCCGGGTGCATCTTAGTGTCGTGACCGCTACGGCGCAGGGTCACTCAAGATTAAAACTGTATAATGCTTGAAATGCAACTCCTGCCGCGCGCAGCCTCGCCCATAAGAAACGTCCCGAAAGATGTGAGGAGCTTCACGTGCGGCGAACATCACGGCATACGGCTGGAGGAAGCAAACGGGGGGCTTCCAGAACAGGGCGCCGCCTAAACCAGGGACGGCAGCCGTGCAGGCGGCTGTGTCCGCCTGCCAGCGGAAGCCAGCTGCTTATTTGAAAGACGACGAATTGTTACGGAGAGCTAGTGCGTTGAAGGGAGGGTTAACGTAAGAGTGCGAGTCGCATGGGGCAACGACATCGTCACTGGCGCAACGGACCCACACGCACCCAAACACGGTAAAACAGGGGGTGCGCACTCGTTACCAATAAAAGGGTGCAGATGAAATGACAAGCCATGTAGAACAAATGCATTGCGGTACAGCATGCAAGATATTTCGGCTGGACGTTGTTCGGCACATGCCGCAATACATGAACGAGGAACATTTCATTCCGACTAGTATTAAATAACTATGAGCTGGTCCCGCAATGAAATTAAAAGGAGGCTTACAAATCAGTGTATTAAACAGGCATTTCATGCACAACATTCTACCGTGAAATATTTGTTCAAATCGACTTAAAGCAAAAAATATCAATGTCGAGGTGCTGTGCACGACATTCATACCGATTCATCACCGTAATTTCGAACTGTCCGTTACTTTTGTTCCGGAAAAAATGTCAGAACTGATCCAATACCACAGCATGGACATGTTTTAAGTGAGCATGCCTTAACTCAATTTACATAAGCATAGAATGCTGAGCTACTTTTATCTGGGGCAGAAGGTTTCAAGTAACGAAGCGGAAAGTTGTAAGCAAAGTTGGATATCCGGATCACATATTTGTAATTCAACACACCGAAAAAAATGGATAAAACGAAGGTCAGTGGACAGTGGATGCCTCGCATGTATGACGCCCATAAAGCCGTATGATTGTTGAGCCGTAATGAAAAGCCGTAAGACAGTAATCAACAAAGTCTGACGTACGTTTGAAATATGCATGCTGGCATCATATCATTATCGTGCGGTGATCCATGTTGCGTTGATTATGATGATCATTAGCAACTGACCATGGGCTTTTATTATGATTAGGAACCACCAGGCTGCATCGGCGTATTTTGCATTGGATACTGCGTAGGCTATGGCTTTTCAGGATGATTCACAATTCCTGTAGCGCGGGATCTGATAGGACACAACTGCACATCGTTTAAGAAAGTTATCTCACGCGCAACGAGTGGGCATTTATCGCAATGTTTGTACTGTCGCCTCCGTTGAAGGTTCAAACGGTGACGAGACTGGAGCAGTTTGAGAGAGGGGGGGGATCAGGGAGAGAAAATGACTGGAGCATCATTTGATGTTCCACAAGGTGCCGTACACAATGTACGATTACATCGTCGGTATAATAAAGAAAACTGCATGAAAGAAGAGCAGGTGGAGTTAAAAAAGATCGCGTTTGAAGACGAAATTATGCGATGCACTCTACGTGATGGCATTATTTTCACAGTAAAGCCAGCTATAAACTGTAAGAAAACTAAAGCAGTACGTCCGCGAGTACCGAACTGAGTCACAAAAGTTTTGCTTAGTTGTTCCAGGAATCACGAAACTTCGATGTAATGAAATGAGCGAACGGAAATCTTTGATACCTAACAAATCCTTTACAACCCAAATCATCCCCGCTTACGTAAGTTGCTCCGTACATTTGCAAGGAGCATAATGCATACAGATAAGACAGTAGTAATGGCCTTATTCATCGTAGAAAAACCAGGAGAATGAAGAAATGGATGCGTTGATACTTCGGCAGCACGCTTTTATCAAAACGAATAGCTGTAGCAAATTCAAAATGGCCAGTGAGTTAATTTCGCTCAATTTTGAATTTACTACTGCTATTCATTATGATAAACGCATGTTGCCGAAATATCAACGCATCTATATCTCCATTCTCCTGTTTTTTTTTTCCACGAGGAATAAGGCTATTACTACTGTCACATTCCCGCTCAGATTCAGCGTTCTACCACTTAGCAAAACAGGTCGCGGTCGCACCCATCCGGCCCGTTTTGGCTAACGGCGGCGCAGACAGCTCGCTGGCGCAAAACACGGCCGCAGCCCGGTCCTCAGCTGTGTCATCTGGCTGAGTGGGTCGCTGTTGATGCGCTCGGGCTCTCATGTCGCCGCCCGAGGCATCTGACCGCACCTGCGCCGGCCCGGGCCGAGGCCCGCCGCCGCCGCCGCCGCGCGCCGGCCTCGTCGCGCGCGCCGCGGTCACCAGCCGGCCAAACGAGGCCAGAACTTGCAGCCAGCCGATCAGTGGTACAAATATAGCAATGCCAGAACGATAGTAAATGTAAATAGCAAACTAGGGAGCCAGTCAATTCATGCAAACGTGCTTATTTGTCTAAGACGATACAAACGCTATAATAATCCCGATCACAATCTTTTGCGCAAAATAAAACGCGAAGACCCAATTGAGTTTTTGTTTTCATCTGCTTTATGCAAGAGGCCTTCACCATCTCCAGCATGATGCCACCACTCCGAATAAATCCCACTACGTCAAGAAAGGTTAGCATCTGGGAAGCCAGGCCGTAAATAACTTGTCACCGCCTTGAACAAGCCTAACTTTTCACAAGCTACTACGAGCCGGAGGCAGCGGCCCTCCTGGGGAGGGGGGGGGGGGGGTCTGCCCATCATCCAGCGCGGTTGTACAGTGCGGTATCAGCTCTCTCAGCCCGGACAGCGAGCGGGCCATCGCCTGCGGCCTCGCCTCGGGAGCCTCGCCTCGGCGGCCTCGTTGGACAGTCTGCCTAACCAAACATCGAGGCCCGACACGGAACCGAACATGCCGCGCATGCTAATGAGGCGGCATGCGGCAGGAAACGGGACAGCAGCAGGAAACGGCAGTCGTATGCACCCGTCGGCGAACTGATTACAAAGACGAAATGAAAGTGCTGATTACAGCGGTCAGCAGCTGCATAGTTTTCAAAAGATGATTCGCCGGCAATTCGGATGCTACCCTAGCAGTTGTCTGGCATTTTGCCATTTCCCACCTGAGAATCGTGGGATACCACTGGAGCTGTCTACGGAGCCAATTAACAGATCATCTGATGCAAATAATACCATTGGATCGTACAACGACGGAAATGGGTTGTCACCAATGACATCATAGGTCGGCTAAAATAAAAAGTTTTCTCCACAAATTATTAAGTCGCATTTATCGATCATCACGTGGAAATCACGTGTTTTCCGGCCTCCATGCGGGTTTTATTCCACTCCCAGCAGCAGGAGGGGTGAGGCATATATCATTCATGGAGCAGGAGACCGGGCGCCGGGAATAACCCCCTACCGCCCCCCCCCCCCACCCCCCCCCCCACCCCCACCCCCGCTCTCCACCGGCTGCCACACTGCACGTCTGGGGAAGAGCAGTTCGTCCTCGCATGGCCCGCTGGCCACCGGCGCCGGCCGGGAACGGGTGAGCCAAAGCCGAAGGTCAGCCACTGACCGGAGGAGACCGCCCCCGTCCCTCCCCCCCCCCCCTTCTGCCTCGGAGGAGGCTGAGAGGCGACACCTGCAGCCGCCGTCCGCGTACGCTGCGGGCGGCGCACTGTCTCACTCTCGACCGGCACTTCTGGCCGGCCGTCGCAGCCGCCAATCAGGCTAAGTTAGCCTATGATGTGGCATTAGGGGGCGCCTGGTCGGGCCTGGTCAGGATTAGCAGCACGAGTGAGCCGGTGCGCGCGGAGCACAGCGCGGAGCACAGCGGGAGCCGACGCGCCCCGGCCAATGGCTGCTCACCATTAACTTTTCATCGAGGAACGAGCCCGTGCCAATTCCACGCGCCCAAGCGCTGTAACAAATTCGCTCCGGAGAAGTGCGCACCTGCAAATTTCACGCTCAGAAGAAAGCTCGAGAAGCCATCGCAAATATCACATGTGATTGGAGAGCTCCAGACCTGGCTGCGCCAGAGATCCCCAAATCCTGCTTTCTTAAGCCACTCGCCCGGCCTCAAAGGATGTTTAGATGAAAGAAAATGAAAGGATTTCACAGTGAGCAAGGTCCTGAATTGTACTTAATAGGCATAGCACGCACCGTACAGGAAAACGGACCACGACAGGCAAGCTACAGCCGTGCACGTATAGACGGCCTGTAAGTGTGGGCGCGAGGGACGTGGTTTCCGATCTAGGGGGAGGGACTCCGGTCCCCATACCAACCTCCAGCTTTGAGAAGGAAGTCGACCAAACGCAGACCGAAATCCGTTCTGAAGGGGCTGTTGAGTTAGGTTCAATAATTTTCCTGCTCATTCCCCTAATTGTTTTGCAAAGCAACACCACCGCTTGGTGGATTCTCCTGTATTTGGCGGGTATGGAGAGGCCTAACGCGAATTTTTACCTCGTTCCTTTCCATGTTTCGGCATAAGGTTACTGTTTGGCTGTCAGTGCCATAAGTATCATGTCGAGCAGTGGCGGTTGACGTACCACTTTAACATAGCCACCCCCGAATTACTTTCGCGTGACCGCTTTCATTGTTAAAACAAGCAAAATCCGTTTGAAGAGCAGGGGTGGATTTGTTAATTTGTTCTATTATCAAAGTCAAAACGTCCTCCTCAAAGGGGACACCACCGATTAGCTCAAGAGATATCTCGGAAGGAGCCGAATGGACTCCAGGGTGACAGAAAGCGCGTGCCGAGATTTCACCGGAAAACGAGGCTGAGGGGGACCTTTCGAGGTAGCAAGTACAATCTCCGCGATTGATGCGTCCACTCCAAGGAGGCCGTCCTCATCCCACGCGTTCCAGACGACCAGGTAACGCTACACCGACTCAGTACCGGCGGACACCGCCGCAGAGCTGGCTGAGCAGCCGCAGGCCACGGTGGTCGGAGGAGACAGATCGCAGCGCCCTCGCTCGGCCGCCGGCGAACGTGATACCACACCCTCCCTCGGCCGCCGGTGAGCGCGATACCGCCCTCCCTCGGGCCGCCGGCGAGCGCGATACCCTCCCTCGGCCGCCGGCACGTGATACCGCCCTCCCTCGGCCGCCGGCGGTGGAGAGCGATACCGCTCTCCCTCGGCCGCCGGCGAACGCGATACCGCCCTCCCTCGGCCGCCGGCGAGCGCGATACCGCCCTCCCTCGGCCGCCGGCGAACGCGATACCGCCCTCCCTCGGCCGCCGGCTGAGCGCGATACCGCCCTCCATCGGCCGTGTGCGAGCGCGATACCGTCCGCCCTCGGCCGCCGGCGAACGTGATACCGCCCTCCCTCGGCCGCCGGCGAGCGCGATACCGCCCTCCCTCGGCCGCCGGCGAACGCGATACCGCCCTCCCTCGGCCGCCGGCGAACGCGATACCGCCCTCCTTCGGCCGCCGGTAAGCGCGATACCGCCCTCCTTCAGCCGCCGGCGAGCGCGGTATCGCGAGCGCGATGCTGCTCTCCCTCGGCCGCCGGCAAGCGCGATGCTGCTCTCCCTCGGCCGCTGGCGAGTGCGATGCTGCTCTCCCCCGGACGCCGGCAAGCGCGATGCTGCTCTCCCTCGGCCGCTGGCGAGCGCGATGCTGCTCTCCCTCGGCCGCCGGCGAGCGCGATCGAACAGACCACAAATAAAATGTAGCCTGTCATGCATCGATCGATCCTGAGTGCGCTTAAACCCAACGAAAAGGCTTAAAGAAACCTGGAAACTTCGCTAAAAAATCACAAAACATGAAAGAGGGACCACATAACTGTTCTCGTACGCCTGTTTTTGCTCAGCACGGCCAGCTGCTCGCAACCTGCCGTGAACCATACATTGACCTACTCTGAGCCACTAATAGATATTTTAGTCGAACACTGGCATCAAGCCAGATCAGATCGGCACTGAAAGTGATTTCCTACTGGAGCAGTTCCCTCCGCTTGCAGAATAACGGTAATTGCCCGTGAAGATGGCAAAAAGCTTCGGCTCGACCTCACGCTGATGCGCGCTAGACCGCGCGGCTCTGGCGAGGGAATACGTGCGATTGCAAAGCAAAGGTACCACAGTCTGGTGCACAGTGAAATGGATGTTTTGTCCATCATTCGCGCACCAACTCTTTATCTCGCCAATTCGTGTTCTGTAAGTCCAATGCATTCAGTGAAATTCAGCGAAATCGTGTTCGTCCAAACTGTTTGCGAAAAGCTATGCTACTATGCATGCATGGCGCAAACGAATGAGGCGAGATAAATATTTGATACGCTCTACGTCAAGCACATCATTTTCACAACAGGAGGCATAGGTAGAACTGTCTTAAACAGCGTAAATGCGCAGCACGCACTGAAAAATGCATCTTCCTTTTGCACTATGTATCGTAATCTCATAAGGTCAGCCGCGACTCAGTTAAGAAAATAGGGCTGGGAAATAAAGTAATCATTTAAATTATATATGCATATATATTCATATAAAAAATCGGGTTATTACCGTACTTTATTTTGACTTACTTGAACTGAATGACAAAATAGATGGAAGCAACGAAGTGACTCGCGCTGTTAAGGGTTGATAACATTATTTGACTGTCAGTTCCTTGAGAACCAAACGCGAAACGACCTCATTTTTTAACACAGGAAACCATCAATGCATTAATAATGAGAGCATATTAATTAACGAACCATTAATCATGAGTTCGAAATTGCCGTGATCCCCTCATAAATTGCGGGAAGGCCGGACACCGTGCGGCTACGTGATACAAGAGCTACTTCTAAGCTACTTCTAAATTGAAGCAGACTAGATAGCTCCTATCGAGTATAATTTTTAGTCAGGGCTCCTGCTATTGAATGCTTATGTATAGATTTTCTCAGGACTGCGATTAGCTGCATGCTCTTGCTCAAATGTCCAATATACCGGAATGTGAACAAATCGGTTTGCTTAAATAGGAGTGCAAAATAGAACTGGAACTGCCCAGTATAACTCTAACTATTGAAATATAGGGCTGCCTAATCACCCAACCTTCAATCGCGAACAAAACCCGAGACAACTTTGCATAGCAAAGCTTACGAAACAACTAAGCACATCAGTCAAGCTCAATACGTTTTGAAGGGAATTGCTGCTGCTGCTGCTGAAGTGAGGACGGCAACCTGACATATCAGGCTTCAGAGCGGCTGTTCGAATTATGTATGCCAAATCGACAGGCAACAATTATGAGACAGGAGTTCCTCGAGAGAGTGGGGTTGGTTACGGTGTCCCCAAATAGTCCAACTGGGTTGTCAAATTCAACAAATGGACCCGAAAAATATCGTGCATAGTGCAAGCACATAGCAGCTTATATTTTTTATTGATCCCAGTCATCAACTTAGCCGAATATGAAGTCGCCTTTCTTTGGATATTACCGATGATATAACAAAACTATATCGTTCTTTCTTAAATGAATCACTTACAATGAAACTCATTGCTCACAGCGCGAGGAGGTAACTCAGTTTCAATCAATAAAACAAACGATGGCTTAGCCCTGGCAGAGTAGGAATCCCACGTTCTAGATGTTACATCACCTAAAAAGTTGGTAGGAACGCCTACAGTCCAATGTCGAACACACACAGCGTGAAATATGTTCATTCATGTAAGTTGCAAGCTGAAAACACAGAGCCGGTGTCGGCTAAAGTTGGATGCGCGACGCCACTGATACGCCAGTGCATCGAGAATGACTGCTCAATACAGGCATATTCAGCGCTTCCATGAGCGGAGCTCATCACAGGAAACGTAGAGTCGTCGCTCCTCAGTGGATCCGATGTGCTCGCAAATCTTGAGCCAGTCCGCAGATAGTGCTCCACAAATTAGTTTGAAAGAAACAAAGCGTTTCTCTGAATGCGTGCAGGATCCCCTCGTTGCAATGCGTAAAAGCCCCGCTTCGCACGGCACGCTGACGGTGCCGTTTGAGATGCTGTGGCGTTTCAAGGTTTTGCTGACGCAAAACAAGCCCTGCAGGCATTCGTCAGCTATGTGGCACTCTGGGCGTAAATCCGGGTGCCAAAGGCCAGTCCTGAAATCCGGGGACACCAAAACTGCAACTGCGAAATGCCGGCATGTCCCGGAATTTTATCAAAACTGCAACTGCGGAATGCCGGCATGTCCCGGAATTTTAACCAAATTTTGAGACAAAAAAACATGCTTATCTGAAACTCGCACGAAATCCAAATCATGGCGAATGGTTGGGAAGCGGCAATCAGCAATCAGGGGCTGTATGCTTACACACGTGCTCGTACGTATGGAGCATTGCTGTTATGTTTTATAAGCGTCGGGCTGGATATTTTGATATATTTCGAGCCTTGCACGGTTATGGTTACGAATGCATTGGGGTTGCATTTGTTAGCATGCTGTTTTAATGGCTTGCATTGCATGCCAACTTTCTATATCCTCCCATTCGAACATGATTTATGCTGCTGGCGTTTGCTGTCCAATTAGCTTATTTTTTCCGGTTCCAAGACACAAAGGTGAACGACGAAAAGCCAAAGGACAAAAAGTCAAATGGCAAGAAATCGAATGCAACCTATAAAAAATGCAAGACACCAAAAGCGAAAAACGGCAAATGGCAAAAAGTGGAAAGTATATCAGTCAAATTCAAAGAGTCAAGCAGGCCAACTGTACTAGAATTCAATGTATCAAATTCATACAGCCAAGAACAAAAAACAAAAGATAAAACCCGAAAAGGCAAAAGGTCAAGTAAGAAACACGCGGAAATACATTGAAGCTAAAAAGAAAAAGCAGAAACCGGCTAAAAATCAAAATACACCGCGATGACCACCCGCCTGATTGTACTAAGGCTGGAGAATACACAAGGACCTTTGATCAGCAACTCGTCCAGGAGGACAGGGGCAAAAGGTAAGGCCCCTCCACCGCTAAGCCAGTGCGGCTCAGCCAGTTAGCGACCTCGTGACTGCACGGAGGATGCAGAGGTACTCTGGACTGAGACCAAAAGAGCCCTCTGCGCGATGCAAAATGGCTTCACGCGCGTTCATTTTCGTCATTCTATGTCCCCTACATTATCTGCCTCGGGTCTCTTTGGCTTCAGAACATCACAGTCATAATAATATTTCGTTCGCGGACGTCGTCACGAGTTTTAGGTTGAAGGACCACTTTTCCTGGGGCCTCCTTGAATGTTTAAGACAGACTTCTGAACGTGATTTTTGAAATGGCTTCTTCAGTTTGAACGTGAAGAGGGAGAGCGGATGCTACAGCAACATATTGGTACTCCCAAAAGCTGTATCTCGTGCTCTTTATACACACCTGCATGCATCCTTTTAACACGCACTCGGGTGGGGGGGTCGAATTGGCCCCCCAAAGGTTTCCCGGGAATGGTCTCCGAACGGCGCGGCGTAGCAGCGCCAAACTTTGTCTAGCTGTAGCCGATTGAAAAGCGGATCGTCTGATGCAAGAAATTAGATGCACTTTGCAAGATCGCTGCCCTATAGCAGGTCAAAGTCAGGCAATGGTTTCAGGGAAGGCACGTTCTAGGGAATCGTTCAATCTGATGAAATAACGGAGTGTTAGACGATACCATACACCTCTGAGATACTTTCTCAGGCAATACACCACTTGAATAAACAAATATAATTGACCTAGGGTTAGATATGAAGGTAAGACTAGCGTCAAAACCAACCTGATTTATTACCCTGGGTCTTGCTGTATGGGCTGGTTTCTGGTGCTCATTTCGAATATATTGATAGCATGAGCCATATTATACACCTTTCATTGGCTTCTTATAGGTCAGAATAGGTTACTAACTTAAAATGACCCAATTCAACATTTTGTTTTTAGGAGCATACTGCCTGGCGTAATCCTTGTCGCATATCCAAACACAAAGCTCAAAGCAGTCTATATCATTTTGGTCATCATGACCTTTAAAAGGTCAAAAAAGGTCACTGACCTTATCTGAGCGTGTGTTATTTTGCTTAGAACAGTTGCCTGCTTTCTAGGGGCCATTTGGAGACAATCTGAAATTTGACCTTGTTTGACCTTTTCTGACCCAAAGGTCATGACCTAGGAGCTTTAAAATTTGACCCAAGTGAGTTCACGTACAGGTCAACACACCCTATGAATTTGTTTTTTTTCTAGCTCTCCTAGTTCCCGAGATCTCAGAGGGGCCAAACTGATGCCCTCTGCCCGAGAGAAGCGTATCCAACCAGCCACCCGGAGGCGTGTTTAAAGGTCAAACAAGTACACTGACCTTAACTGAGCGTGTGAAATTTTTCTCAGAACAGTTGACTTGGTTCTAGGGGCTCTTATGAGACCAATCTGGAATTGGACCTTGTTTGACCTTGATTGACCAAAAGATCATAACCTAGGAACCTCAAACTTTGATCTGAGAGAGTTAACGTACAGGAGACCCGAGCGATGGGTATCCAACCGGCCACCTCTACGCTTGTTAAAGCAAATCGACGTTCTGTTTGACTAACTTGCTACATTTTGAACTCTGCCTTAACCGTTATCCTGTTGATTCGCTTCTTGCGTTAGATCTCGGTTACTTTTATTGCTTCCTTGCCTTTTCATCCCTTCGACCTCTTGCATTTCAAATTGTGCATTTGACTTCTGTTCTTTTAGGCTTGAACTTTCTTTTACCTTTTTGATTGCATCGTTTTTGAATTTTTCACATTCGAATTGTGTCCTTAGACGTCTCGGCTTTGCATTTCTTATTCGGTAACCTTTTTGCCTACGCGCCCACAGTGATATCGTGTCCCTTTGCGCTTGGGTGTGGTGTTCTGTGCATAGTATGACGCATCAGCCACATCTAACTCACACCATGACGTGAATACGCATGATACGGTGCATCGTGTCATCTCATAAGCCCAGCAGCACCAAAAGAACGTGACGTGCTGTAGGGCTCACCTTAAGTTCACTATTTCGGAACAATAATTACCGTTTCAAACTTATGTTACTAAATTGCGCTTGGGGTAGCCGATTTTATAAGGTGCCAGCAGCCTATTATCCCCTAAACCAAAGCAACATATTGTCCCTGAAGTGTCTATAGTGGAAGTCCGCACCCGCCGAAACAGTGGCTTTTGGCCCTTTATTCAAATCATCCCACCATTGACTTATCTGTATGAAATGGCACACACCAGGCTCTTCTGTCGATCAACTTTCGTCATCCGGGTTTTTCCTCATGGCTCATAATTGAGCACGAATGTGAGAAACTTGCCATTCAAATAAAACGCTGGGCGGCTGTTGCTGGCGCTGGAACCTTCGGAAACAGGTCTTCAGTTCCAATCATGCAAAACTGGTCTTTCTGATACTGATATTAAGGTTGGGGTAAGGTCCTACTCATACTGATACTGCTTTTAAGGTTTTGATGGAATATGTTGTAATACGCCATTTTTAGGCTGTGCGTTGCATTTCAAAAAACATGTGATTTTTTCGGCGTAGCAATGCCGGGATTGGAATGCTAAGAACCCCGGAATCGGTGCTGATTTCAGTCCCAGGATTGGCATTCACAATGCACACACGAATGTTCTCACGCTGCATTGCGTTAAGTGGAAGTGCAATCTTCCAAAGTCAATAACATCTTCAAAGGCCGATTACATTCCCTAATGCGTTCCGTTACGTCTATAAAAAACGCCATCGACCAAGCATCGGCCGACGGTAGGCACTAAGGCTATTCACATATACAGCGATGCGCAGTGTTTCTGATTTCGCCGTCGCCGAAGCGGCTGCGGCAGTCGGTGGACAACACTGCGCGGTGCAGGTATGGCTTTACCGCCATTTTAGCAAAATCCGGTTTTTCAAGCTCACCACTCGCGTGTTTTCGGGCAGACAGGACTATGCGCGCCATCTGGAGACGTCATCTAGCTGAGAGCTAATTACAGCTTCTTGGTAGCATTAAGCCCTTTGTTCTGGTCTCGGGACTCTCCGGGAGTATATCACTCTCATTTAGTTAAAAGGATGTGAGAAGCCCCCGACGAATGACAACAGTTCGTCCGGGGCAAAACCTGTAAAAAAACAGGCGGTGTCGTGTTCACGAAAAATAATATATATTCTTCCCTTGAGCGAGCCGAAAATTCTGGCACAAAACAACGTGTTAACCCCTGGAAATCCAGAACAACTGAATGCTTCCACTTTTCGTGCTTTGTCTTCGGACATAATGCTATGGATCGCTGCCATTACCGAGATACAACCAACGCATATTGGCCTTCCATACAGCTCGCGCTGAGGAGACAACTTAAGAGAATCCTAGCTTAGGGAAAAGAGAAAAAGCATCCGACTCAGGGCGTTGCTGCAGTAGGACCCATCCCTTAAATACCAACGCACGCATAACAACAGGAACAGGCTGAAATGAAACCAAATATCTCGTAGGTATCCAAAATACGAGGCAAGACACGAACGAAAAGCTGCGTGTATTCTCAAATGGCCATCTATATCCATCCATTTTATTTTCGTTTTCTGGAACGCCAACCCCTTGCTTACAGCACATCGGACGCACCGTCAAACGCTCTATTAACCGAGCTACGGAGAGCTGCAGACTTCCTGCTTGACGAGCCGTAGTGCCGTTACTTCGTAGACAGGCGCCTTGAGACCGATCTCAAGCTGTGCTTCAGCTTCTCAGAACGTCGCCGAGCCTTTGTGTGGGGAATACGACTTGCGTATTAAAAGCCTTCGGCGACGTCCAGAATCCAGAAATGACCAAGGTATCCCGAGACGACCGTGACCGGTAGCCAACGGAAATTGGCCTCGTAATGGCATGCATACGTTCTCCAGGTTTCGAGGATTCACAGTCTTTTGAGTAATCCTGGAAGCAGTCGTTGGTTTAAAAAGGCCATGCTTTTCGCAAGAAGCAAAGGCTTCAAAGACATTGCTCAACATGTTCGACGTTGCAGCGACCTGGTTTCACTGATCTCAGGTTCAATGAATCACAATTCCGTGCTGTCTGGTTCATGCACACTGTACAGCTTGCACCATTGGATGCCACTCCCCCCTCCTGGCAGATGTCCCGTGACCTCGACCTGACCTGGCCGGGGCGGGATATCAGGCGAGCAGACGGATGCGGATATCCTCAAACAGTCACGGTTGTGGTCATGCGAAAATCACAAGGCCTCGAGGTGTAGCTGTCACATTCTATCCGTGCGTTTAGCCATCCATCGTCATGACGTCTACATTTCTACCTTGTCCGGCACCAGCATCTGATCGGTGATTTACGCCGGGCGTATGCATGACAACTGTGTGAATCCATGACCAAATAAAGGGAAGGTGTTATTAAATGGTAGAAACTCTGCAGATCAGCGTATTCTACTCGACATGCTGGCGTTAAGAATCTGTTTCGTTTGAAGTGCTTTGCAGAGATGTCATGCACAAACTTATTCATGTACAACATAACTGGAATCCTGAGTACATTTGGAAGTTCGCATAAGCATAATATGTACGTACTTGGTACTGCAGCAGTAAGTAGAAAAAAGTTGAAGGGTGAGTGGAGTCATCCAAGGGCTTTCAGGTCTAACAGCAGCTCGCTAAAGAGCTTGTTACTTCGCTATTAGTATCACAGCCTGGTCCGTACCAACCACAAGCAAGTCGCATGAAATGGTGGTGTCCAAGGGCATCGGCTGCAACATAGTCATTCACTAGATACGGCTGTCCAGGAAGGCAATCGCATCCTATGTACGGACTTCAACAACACGCTACAAAACACACAGCATCGGCCTGCCAAGCACCGCCAGAGAAGTACCGGCTATTGCCGCGTCTGTTCGTCTCCAGCTGCCAGTGCTCGCAGAGCGCTGCAGGAGCCGTGGGCGCCAGTCTCAGGCTGCGGCCGTCCTTACGTGAGCAATGTTAGACTGCTTGCCGTTCTCCTTGATGCCGGTCATGTTGGAGGAGAACTGGGAGGCCAGCACCGTCCGCGATCGGGTCACCGATCGCGCCAGCTTGGCGAATTTGGAGAGGCTCGCTGCAACAGGCCCGCCGGTCAGCACGTCGGCCAACCGCGGGAGGCGGGGCCACCGCAGCCACCACGGCGCGTCACGGCAGCAAACCGTACCCGACGCCGTTGGCGGCATGGGACGAGCTAGCTGACTAAAAACGTGATTGTCGACTCAACGTAAATCATACGACAACACGAGGGAGTCGAGCCCGGCGCCTTTGGGGACCCAGACGGATGGTACGTGGCAAACCATTGTAATATTCTCCGTCACCTTTGGGGACCAGAACGAAAAGTACACAACCATGCTTTGGAATATCCTCCGACGTCTCTGGAGACCCAGACAGATGGTATATAGCAATGCATCGGCAAATACTCCGTTCACGAGCTCAGCAGGCGGCCGTGCACTGGTATTTATGTTCTGTTCACACGGCCTTTTGACGCGCACCGAACGGGTGTACATAGTGCGCCAAACGGACGTACATCGGACGGGCGTGCACAGCGCGCCGGACGGGCGTACGTCAGACGGGCATACGTCAGGCGGGTATACGTCGGACGGACGCGCATAACGCGCAGGACGGGCGTACGTCTGACGTGTGTACGCCAGACGGGTGTACGTCGGACGGGCATGCAAAGTACGTCAGACGGGTGTACGTCAGACGGGCGTAGGCCGGACGGGCGTACATAGCGCGCCGAACGGGCGTACGTCGGACGGGTGTACGTCAGACGGGCGTACGTCAGACAGGCGTACATAGCGCGCCGGACGGGCGTACGTCGGACGCGTGTACGTCGGACGGGCGTACATAGCGTGTCGGACGGGTGTACGAAGCATCAGGTTATAGAGAGCGCATTTGAGTACGTCGCGTTGTAGCTGAGTGTGTCCTTATCTTGAACAGAAGTCTACCGCTGCGCATAGCGTATGGCTCCTTCTGTCATCGCCCGTCAGGTCGCCCCAGGCAGTCTTTTATAGAAGAGAACCCCAAGGAAGTTTATTGGCATGCCTGTTATGCCTAACACACAACTTATGCAACCACCGATAAATGCTCATATCTTTGGGCGATTATCACTAGTTTATCGATAACAGGCTTCTGGTGTACTTGAACATCTTAGATGATTTAATGAGTCCCCTCAGTAAGGCATTAAGTCACACTGTCCAACAACGTCATCTGTTTTAACGCACGTCCGACATGCACTTAAACATCAGTATTAACAGACCATAATGGCCTGTCGACACAAGCATTTTATCACACGCGAGTACATTTATAGATTGCAATGCTGGAACATAGGCCGGCTTTAGGCTTGCCAGGGGGCAGGAGGTTTTCGGAATCGATGCGATGGATAGATTAGAAACAGTTTATGTTTATTGGCGACCGTGACGTAAGTCTGGCTAAAACGCTAACACTGTGGGTGGATATTAGGCACAATAGCATGGATCAAGCGCCTATACAGTCTATTTTCGCACGATGTGCCTCCGGCTAGACCAGGGCGCGTCGTCTTTGAGGCTGGTTTCAGAAGCGGTGACAAAAGACTGCTTGCTGGGCCGTTACCGGTGAACACCCGGGTCGACCAGTGTTAAGACCACCTCATGATTTTCAGACGACGCTTTCGCCTACACCGCATAATTACTGCAACGTCTCTGTATTCCCCGCTTGCCGGAGGATGATACCATGGTTCGCGCACGATTCCGCAAGGTCGCCTGCACGCGTATGCCGCAATTTTGCGAGTTCATTCGTCCATTGTATCCATTAGTATTAGTTACTAAGAGGCACAACTCCGCGCGAGTGAAATAACAGAGTTATCGCTCAGCGTAGGTTGGACGAAAACGTAGGTCTAGCAGAAGCTTCAGAACACTACGAAGCGGGAAATCTCTGCTGCGAACTAGATCACACTCGCTAGCTGGCCAGCGTGGGACGTCAGTCGCAAGTGCCGCAAACTAATGCAAGACAACGCGTGATCGCATGACAACAATCGGAAGCCTTGGAGGCCACATGGAGGAAAAATCGTCTGAAACCGAACACGACGTCTCCATCTCTAGCACCTGTCGACCGGATGTTTCTCCGTTTTCAGCTCCGTGCGCGCTCAGCAGCAACAGTCACGGACCCAAAATGCCGAGCGGGTTCACGGCACGCCCAGCGACAGCCGCTGGTGTTATCTCGCGTCGTTCAACGAGTTTACATCCGCATGATAGGGCGTGAATTGGCGTGCGTGAATGGGAATGGACGTGATAGGGCGTGCATGACGACATCGGCTCCGTTCTACAGTGAAAACGTCTGTTTCGGCATTGGTGTGGCCGCCCACGCGCGGGTGCCCACGGCGCGGCTGCATCTGTCGGGCAGCGCGGTCGCATCTGTCGGGCGCACAACAAACGAAAGGCGGCAAATCACCCGCGTCCGTTCGACACCTGTTGTCGCCGGGTCATCACAGCTGCACCTAACGTGCCATGGAGCATTCAACATATGCCAACAGATGGAGGCGCGGTTAACAATTAAACAGCCCAATCTAGGTTAAGGCGTCAACGCCGGCTTTCCCAGAGTCTCCGCAAGTTACCAGCTGCGTAGCTGGAGGACTCACCTCTGTTCTCATCAGCCTCAATGGGCTGCTTAAGAGCCGTGATGTCGCGCAGGGTCAGCAGGAACAGCACCACCACCTCCTTCTCATTCTTGATGGGCGCCAGGTGAAGCAGCAGCCACAGCGGCGTCCCTGCAGCAGCACGCACACCTCAACACGATACGACAGAGCACTTACGGTGTGCGTGCACAGCCACCGTCCGCTGTCAGCCCCTGAGCTGTCAGCCCCTGTCCGTCAGACAGCTGTCAGCCCCTGAAAATCTCCCGCTGTCGGCCTCTGTTCGTCGGACAGCTGTCAGCCCCTGAGCATCTCCCTCTGTCGGCCCCTGTCCGTCAGACAGCTGACAGCTGGAGATCGATGGGTCGAGCGGACGGCCGGGGCGACAGTGCCGGCATAAGCCAAGAAGCCCCACGGTGGCCGGGCACACGTCGGTGGGACACAGCGGACGCCGGGCAGCCTAGCCCGTGTTCAACGGTCATAGACACAGCATCACAGGATCTGGCACGCACGCGGTCGTGGACACAGCGCAGACCTGGCAAGCACGCGGTCATGGACAAGGTGCAGATCTGGCATGCACGCGGCGCGAGCCTGTTGTCCCCGGGAGACGCCAAGTGCTGTCCTAGCGTCAAGAAGAGCGATGAACTTGCCGTGTGCTGACGCTTGGCTTATATCCAGCCACGAAACGACTCAGTTGGCATGTTAATAGCTTTGGAATAATTAACTCTGACGCAGCCACTAGGACAACACAGAATGGTACCTATGCGGTCTCCTTTCAGCGAGGTGCGGTACCACCAGCGGCAGCGAACAGTCAACTCCGTTGCCATTTTTTCAAGCGGCACATGTATGTTTCCCCCTTGACATTTCAGGAGGTCCTGTCATGGTGGCATGCAGGAAGCCCCAGATTGCGGAAACAGAGCATTCTGTCAAATAAAAAAGAGAGCCTTTACAGCACGCAGGAGATGGTATCTATTATGTTTGTGGCCATATTTGGCCAACATCAGGTTTTGATGGTGGAACGAGTGCCCCAAGTGGTCCAGAGTAGGCCTTTCAGACGGATAGGATGCTTCATGTAAAACACAGGAAGCCCGGCGCGCCCAAGAAGACGCCCATATTTAAAGATCACACCTAGGTTACAATGATGTATATATATATATATATATATATATATATATATATATATATATATATATATATATATATATATACATATATATATATATGTGTGTGTGTGTGTGTATGTATATATAATGTATATATAGATGTACATATATATATATATATATATATATATATATATATATATATATATGTATATATACCTAGTAAGGAGTTCTTTCCAAGAGACGTGGGTGAAATCTAGCGGGAAATTTTAACTGGAGCTGGGATAGCAGGCGGTATAATAATGCAGCAAATCGGTGGCACTGCCCCTGCCTACGGCTCCTGCCGATTACCCCGTAACAATACTACAAGCTTCATCATGACAAAGAAGGCAGGGCTCATGCAGAACACGGTACAGTGTAGAGGCTTAAGTGGTCTAAGGCATCAGATAACGTCACGCTGTCAATGCTCTATTCTGAAGTCCGGTCCACGCCGGTGTCAGCGGCTGGTACGTTCACACCCCGGACTGTTTAAAAATTCCGCTATAACGGAAGCGGTGTAGCGGAAATGTCCCCCTCTAAAATTGCATGTTTTTTGCTGCGTTTTGTACTGCACGTATCTGGCGGATTACGTTGCTCTGGTGCAGCAGTATGGGTATTTATGGGAGCGAAGCAGAAGCGTGCTCTCTCGGTGGCATGTTTAGGCGGCGAGGACCAGGCGGGCAAAATAGAATGTATACTAAGCTTTCAAGATAAGATTTCAGTTATCTTTGCAAACCAACCAGGCTGAAGTAAATTGCAGGAGAATTGAGGTGGTTTGCCGGAATAAAGCGTAACTTACAACTGTGCCTGAAACAAGGGCATCTCGTTCTGCCCACAAACATACTGACACAAGTGAGTCATAACAAGGATAAATTTAAGGAACAAGCCACTATTTCACGTCACTGGATGACACAAAGTAAAAATGATGCTGGCTGATACATGTGTATGTTGGCAGTAAAATAAACACGAGGCCAGTGCTTTCCTGAAATGCTTGCTTATTACGGATTTGTGAAAACAGAATTCAGTTTGTTAATGTTGAGATTAAATGATGACTTACGTACTTACGCACCAAAGAAGCCGAAGGCTATTGACGCAAATACGCAGTACAGGACTGGTGAGGCCACTGCATAATAACCAGCCCCTCCCCCCCCCCCCCCCCCCCCACCCCCACCACCACCATTTTACAGTTCAATTCGAGAGCTTTCAGAATAGACCCAGAAGTCCACCGTTTCAGCCCCCGAGCCGAAAGAACTATCCTGCATCCATTCCATTTATTCCCCCTTCTGCCTCCTTCTAAATGTTTATCAAATATGTAAGGGCTCTGCAGAAACTGTCGGACTGCTGTTAAAAGACTATCGTAACTCTTTAACAGGACGTCATTCATAACGTGGCGTAGCATCACTTAGCAATCAAAATCACGATATGTGAGTGGTGCTCCTAGTGACTGGTAGTCGTTCCATTTGCAGCGACGAATGAGCCACTATCTACAGATCTCTTACAGTAGTGGAGCTGGGTCCATCAGTGAGCAGGACTGGGAACGCAATAAACCAGTGGGACACGTATTTCCGCGCAAATTTAGGTTGCAGACATAGCACGTCAACCGTAAATCTTACCAAACACAAAAAATGGGTGGGTGAACAGCCGACAGAAATGAAAATTGTCTAAACAACACGTTGTGGCTTTTTTATTTCATTTAACTGTAACAAATGTGCAATTCGAAAGAAACTGTACATGATTCCATCCAGACCTATTTATACACATCGCGCATAGATCACGTCTCCCCCGCCTCAAAAAGTAACCCCTTCAAAGCAATGCTTCTCTTTTTAGCTGTTAACGGCGTTCAAATGAATGTCGTTCAAAAACGGCAACGTACATCTGTTTTCAGAAAACATATTGTTACCTTGGATGCATAGCACTTTGAAGCCTCTAATTGTACATTTGATTCATTCGCGTGGATGCAAATGCTTGCGATTAGCTTTGCCAAAAAGCAAGCTTTTCTTCAAACAAAACGCATATCAAAATGAAAAATATAGATGTCAAGACCCATTACACGTTTTAATAAATTAGGGCTATGTACAAAATAGCGACAAATGTATTCATTCAAAACCTTGAGACGCGTTAGCATTGCCATGGCTAGCATCTAAGCGTGCAACACATAACGAACATTTTGCCCTTTTTGTGTCACAATTTTAAGTCCTGATGAGGTAATCCCGCGTCAGGCTTCGTGAGACATCAGCCGCCTAGCTGCCTGTGGAAGAGGACGCGAAGCTGGCTGTTTCTTTTATGTTTGCACGTCGCCCTGAGATGAAGCAATCAGACACCAGCAGCTGTTACGAGGCAGGTGTCCCCTGCGGCCGCGCTCCGAGCGGGCACCGACTACACGACTACTCACGGTTCTTCTTGTAGAGCAGTATTTCGAACTGGTCCAGGTTCTGTTCCTCGAGGCTCTCCTCGAACCTGGCGATGGTATCCTTGTCGGTGAGGTCGCCGTACATGAAGCTGCAGCGGCACGACTTCTGCATGACCTGAGGTCGAACAAAACCCAGCGTCAGTGTTATGGTGGTTTGTAAACTGACAGCCGCCTCAACCTCGTGACATCTAGCGACTCCTTGTGCCGTGTTTATGCTTGTCGCGTTACGACTGTCCATTAGCCTGGTGGCGAATGTCTAAGAGGAGCCAATGAACGTAGAATAACCTGATAAAGTGCAATGCAATACAGTACAATGCAATACCATACAAGGCAATACACTGCATTTCTCATCGGTCTATAGCATAACTAACGTAACACCAACAACTGCTCGGTGTCACGTAACAGCCAGAAGGGGAACAGCAGCTACGTTAACAGGAAAGATCCGTCATGCGTCCTGGAGAAAGAGACACTTCAACCCATTTCGACCAGCGCCTCTGAAGCGGCGTGTGAGCTCGATTCAAAGTGCTAACAGCTACCGACCGCTGACCCAGCCGGAGGCACTCAAGCGTGATGTGTCAATGGCGGCGCCTCGCGCGCGAGTGGGCACCGTAAATGTGCTCAGCAGCTGGCCGCGCCAGTTCGCGCTGCTCGCTAAGGTAATGGTCACGGTTCCCCGCACTGAATAGCACTTGTTTCAGAGGCCGCCACCTCATGCATTTGGAACCCGACAAACGGTCCTGTACTATTGTGTGATTTTTCGTTGTTTTGGGTTGTGTGATGTGCGCTTTCCAAAACCGAGCACAACTTCGCAGCACATTTGTTCGTAATCCAGTGTTCGCACGCCGAAAAAATTCGCGCACAATCTCCGTGCGTAAATTATGGTGCCGTAAATGTTTGTGAGCGAACGTTCGGAAATGATTTACATACTTACCTAAGAACAGCGGGTCCCTGTCACGGAACTACACGCCGTTGCGCCACGTCACATCGTCACGATTTACATTGCGTGATCCCTGGTTGGTGGATGGGGCTGTGTCTTACACTGCTGTCACATTGGTCTTTAAGAACAGCTCCGTCGCTTACCTGTGACCGAGATGTATCTGTCGTGCCGTTTGCGTAAATTGCCACCGTGTGTGATGTGGATATGTTTCCATTCATGTGCCTTATGTAAGTGACGAGAATGCCGGAAAAGCCACATTATGAAGGGTTCTAAATGACAATATCTATACATCGATCTATCTTTGCTGGTACGCGCAAAATTTCGTACATTCTCGCGCATATTCCCACCGGATTACCTTCCAGGCACTGTTTTGTATTGCATTTCTTTGTATCACATTTCCTCTCACACGCAGTAGGTTGCATCGCATTTCCTCGCATTTGCTATTCTTCGCATCGCATATGTTTAAGACTCCATCCTTCGCACCACAAGCCCGCTGCACAGCTCAACAAAGGACCGTCAGCTTGGTTGCGGTCGAGTCAGATGCATCGAGGTAATAGCCCCAAGAGTCGTAAATCCGCATGTTTTCGTTATTTGCTGTTGCTGGGCTTCTGTATGTTTCTGTATGTTCTACGTTTGGAGTGTCAGTTGTTTGCGTGCTATGACGCCCACGTCTATCCTGTCTCGGATCCCGCAGCCACAGTTATGCAAAGTTCCGATTAAAGCGTTCCCTCCACTTCGTACACCGAGCGGATGGATCTTCCCTAAGCTTGGGTAGGTTGACATGGCTCACCCCCCCCCCCCCCCACACACACACAAATCCAATAAATCCTCTCCTGGCTCCAGGGCTTGTACAGTTAAAGCAGTAATCCGCAAAGCCGAGAGGCGTGTATTTTATGAGGAGGCAGTTCATCCGCACTCTAACATTTGGTATATCTATAAGTCAGTAAACTTCAATGTAGCGGTTTAACCACCGCACACGTAATGGCGGATATGGTGCCGCGTACAGGCACGAAGCAATAACGAACGGATAAGCAAAATATACCACTTTTGTATCAGCTTTAAATATTAGGCGTCCGCCTGGAATTACATGACGTGCTGTCGCATGGCCTCCGCGTGGTATGACACATCTCTGTCGCCTCCTTGGCTGCACGTCAAACGTCTAGGGGGACTTCTCATATTTACAAATAAGAGAATTCCCCTAGTTACTGACATAAATGTTAGCGCTGTTAGTGTGCTCTTTAGCCGGCCAACGGACTCAATATGTTTTTGCGATGTGCCGGTAAGATTTGCATGAGAGTCAACAAGTGCCTAAGAAATTCGGTGCATGACTATGCAGTTTTGCTATACGAATAATGCAGTTACTAGGGAATGGGATGTGAAGAGCCATGTATGCAAAGAAATGCAGTGCTAAGAAATGCGCATCAGAAAATATGATGGAGGGAACAACATTTGGAGAGCAATGCGACAAGATGAATGCCGTGAAGGACTCGCCGCGATCCCAATCGTTGCGTTCACGAAGAAATGCCATATGAACATTCTTCTCGTTTCACGTGTCAAGCGTCATGTTTATTCCAGGTGCGAGACATTCAGGCTATTTTCTATCACGAGTCGCATTTTGTTAATTGCACGCCGGACCACAAGGGCGATCAATGCAGCTGAGGCTGTTGAGCATCGCTGGCAGCGCTCCGCCAGACGCGTACCATAGCTGACGTTGTCTTCGAATAATTCAACACACGTTGAGCTAAGGAAATATATAAACTAAATCTTCCTCTCATGCCCAGAGATATGTATGAACAAGAATCGCGGAACAGAACAGTCGCAGTGTGGAATCTTGCCCAGGCGCGAGCTTTGAGCTCCATCAGAAATGCAACTGTAGTAGTATAGAGGCTCATCTCATCAAGATTTACGACCACATCACTTGACAGGGTATTTTGAACCAAGGTGGGGTTGGTCCCTATTGCACACGTGGGGCACGCTTTCAGCATACTTTTTCTAGCGCTATTTTTAAACGAATATTTTCAAATTAGTTTCCATTGCGGTTATGTCGCATAATTTACCATGGTGACGTTTTGTGTCTGCTGTCCATTAAACAACACGACGACCACTCCACTAAAGGAGCAAGAGCCGAGCACTTAAGCAACTGACGGACTTCTTCCAATTACGATTGCATTCAGCGCGTACGCGGTTGGTCGTCAGTGGCCAGGCGCACATGTGCGGTGCGGTGACGACAGCCGGCCGCCGCCCACAGACGCACACGTGCGGTGCGGTAACGACAGCCGGCCGCCGCCCGCAGGCGCATGGGTGCGGTGTGGTGACGACAGCCCGTCGCCGCTCGCCCCGCCCCCCTCCGCGGACGCACGCGCCCGATCAGACCTGGCCGCGCGGCGGGCCGAAGGCCGTGGCCGGAGGCTGGCACTGGCCGATGACGCGATGAACCAATGGCGATAACACCGGCTGACGTCGTGCCGCACCAATCACTGCCTCTGCTGCGGAAGCCCGCTCCAGGCACGCCTGACTACACTGAGCCGGGTGTCACCAGTCAGCGGCAGCACTGGCGACACCCGACTGTCGGGACGACCGGAGCCCCCCCCCCCCCCCCCCATACCCCTCCACGCCCGCCAGACACGTCGCGACGTTATGGAAGAAGAAGTGGATGAAAAGGAGAGAGGAAGAAGCATAGTCATGTATAGCAGAACTATGCTTCTTATGAAGGCATCTAAGGACCATAAGACGCCTCCATCAGAAGAACGATGACGGGAGTCGCGCACTCCCCAAAGGGGTCACGCCTGCTGAATAGGAGCATACTGTTCGCTCTTCTGAGCGAACAGTTCTGCACGCACACACTGCACACACACACACACACACACACACACACACACAAACACACACACACACACATATATATATATATATATATATATATATATATATATATATATATATATGTGTGTGTGTGTGTGTGTGTGTGTGTGTGTGTGTGTGTGTGCGTGTGTTGTGTGTGTGTGTGTCTATATAAAGTCAGGTCCAGCACATGTGTGCCGTGTCCGGATGAAGCATTAAGCAGCGGGCCTGGGCCCCTCCTCCACCGGTGGCGACCCTGACACCCGGTACGTGTCGGGTCCGCCCGGCCGCTGATGCTGTATTCAGCAGCGGTCTGTCCAGCAGACGGCTGGCCGTGCCGGGCTAGCCATGGCACGGCCCGCCCTCTGGCAGCCTCGGCGCCGGTGACCCGAGGTAGGGCCGCCAGCGACGGCACGCGCGGGACGCGTCGTGCGCTGTCCCGGTGGTCACGGCCTCGCTGCAGGCGTGAATAATGCGTGGCGGCACCGCCGGGTCGCCGGCCGTAGTAGTGGAACGTGGCTAGCGTCGCGGTCGAGTTCGTTCTCAAATGTGCCAGGTAGCCGGGCGGTCAGGGACGTCGCGAGGTGAGCACACTGGCTGCAGCTATGTGCTCGCGTTAGATGCAGCTCTAGTGAAGCGAGTTTTAACGCTTGTCAGAGTTACACTATACGGCGGTCGGGGCCCATATGTACAAAGCAGGTGTGGCAGACGCACTACCAGCTGCATTCTTCACACACGCGGCCTCCCTGTGCTGTGGTTTCAATGCTCTGCCGGGGGCGTGTCAATCATACCGCCTGGCCTTGACACGGCTGACGTGACTCGCGGTGTCCACTGCGATCACATCCGTCACGCTGTGTCGGTCGTGACGCGCCGTCCGGCGACGGCGCCACGCTGGGTCGATCAACCGGACGCCGTCACAACGCGTCGCGAGACGGCGGCGCCGGCCCCGCCGGACAGTCCCAGCACTGCCGGATGCCGGCCGCCGAGGGGGGGGGGGGGGCGCGGGCTGCGCCTCGTCTGTTGCCGTGGTGTCGGGGCAGGGATGGGGCGCGATTCTGACCACGAGGGCTGGGCTCGGACTGGCGCCGGCCTGAGGGTCACGCTCTGGGTCTGTCTCAGCAGCCTTGCCGTACCTGGCTGTTTGGTGCCCGAGTAATCACGGCCAGCAGAAGCTGCGTGGCGAGCCACGCGGTCCCCACGTAATCAGTCCGGCTCGATCCCCATTTACAGGTCAGGACCTCAGTCTAATTCAGCCGCAGAGATCCCCCGAGTCCAGTCAGGCTCCCCCTCCCGGACTCTGAACCGGGCTGGCTTCTGTTTCCAGCTTCACATGAATTCGTGCCCTCTGTACCGAGAGCACCCCCGACCCCGCTTCAACGCCCGCGCCGCCGACCCCGTGCAGCCGTGCTGCACAGTCCAGGGACACTTTATGTCGGCCGTGACGGCGATGACCCGGCCAAACTGCTCCGCCGTTTGCCCCTGTTCGGCCCTGGTGCCGCCACTCTGCCAGAATAGCGAGCGCCACTGAGTGGTATTTCGGCCGCCGCCCCGCCATAAATCCGTCCGCCCGGCCAAGTGGTGTGCGCGCGCCGGGGACGACCGCTGCTATCAGCCCGACAGAGGGACGCCCGGCGGGACGCTGTCCCCTTCCCCCCTCCTCCCCCCGCCGGCAGAGGGACGCCCGGCGGGACGCTGTCCCCCCCGCCGGCAGAGGGACGCTCGAGTGGGGGTCACTCGCTGCCCACTATTCAGCAGGCGTGACCCCTTTGGGGAGTGCGCGACTCCCGTCATCGTTCTTCTGATGGAGGCGTCTTATGGTCCTTAGATGCCTTTATAAGAAGCATAGTTCTCAGCGAACACAGTTCGCTTAGAGATGTATAATACTTCGCTCACTAAGAAGCATATATATATATATATATATATATATATATATATATATATATATATATATATTACCTTTTAGATGCAGGGATGCAGGCGCACAGCAAGAGCCTTGGTAAGGGGGCGCAGGGTTGACAAAGAGCCAAAAAAGTTGTTAACATGTGCCCGGGTGGCCTGTTGGAAGCCCTTCACTTGGGTGGGGGTCAATTTAACCCCCTGTCAGGTCAAAGTTTGAGCTTCCTTGGTCATGACCTTCATGTCAAATAAGGTCAAACATGATCAATCCCCAGGCTGGTCTTCAAAGTGCTCCCAGAACCTCGATACCTGTTGTAAGCAAAAGGTCACATGATCATTTAAGGTTGGTGACCTTGTTTGACCTTTCGAACGTCACGGTGACCAAAATCATACAAAATTGCTTTGAGGTTTGCATTTGAATAAGCGATAAATATTACGCTAGGCAGTATGCTCCTAAAAACAAAATGTTTACCTGGATCATTTTAGGTTAGTGACCCATTCTCACCCTTGAGAAGTGCATGGGAGATGTATAATATGGTTCCTGTCATCAATAAATTCGAAATGAGCATCAGAAATTGCCGTCTACAGCAAGCCTTAAAGTAATGAAACAGGTCGGCTTTGATCTTGGCCAGACCTTTAAAACTGACCCCAGCTCAATGGAATTTGTTTATTCAATTGCTACGTTGCCTAATAAAGTATCTCAGAGATGTACGATCTCGTCTAAAACTCCGCTGCCGCATCAGATTGAAAGATCCTCCCTAGAAATTGACTTCGCAGAATCCCTGGCCTGACTTTGACTTGTCGTAGGTGAGCGGCTTAATAAGATGCATTTAAAATATAAAACCAAACGACTTTCTATTCAATTGGCTATAGCTGAGCAAAATTTGCCGTAGCTGTACCGCACCGTTCGGAAATCATTCCGGAAAAAATCCCTCCGAGCTGTCAATTTGACCCCCACCCGAGCGCGCGTTAATGAGACCATGTTTTTCTCTGCCTGAAGATTATACTCAATTAACTATAAAAAACGCAATGCGTTACGTAGACGACTGCATGTGGAAATCGTTCGCTCCTTTGACTTCAGGATGGCTTAGCGGATTTCTTAAACTGATAACGCTCTGATACTTTGTCAAAATTTTTAACTGGGTTATACAGAGATATCAACGATCCCGCGAATGTAGATTGAAGTTCAAAATGTGTCGGCAATCCGTATTAATATGGCCAAGCCATGTTTCTCTAGAAATCTTCAACATTCAGTCAGAATCAGTTTGTGATACAAATTACGTCACGTAGTTTTGAACATGCGCGTTCGCATCTCTTAGGAACAGAAGCCTTGACGCCAGGGTAGCAATGTCCATAGGCCGCGCAGCGCCGTTCCCGCACCTCACACTAAGTCGTGGCCAGCGATCGGACTAAAATGACGGAGCAGTTGAAAGGCGTATCTTTCAACGCTTTAGGGCATAAATCGTACATTCAGAGGTATTCCGGACGTATATTTTACCTGAACGATTTTTAGATTGATGGTAATAGTGACTTGGCATCTGCAGCATCGCGAAGTAGTGCTGGAACCTGATGGTGGAACTGGAACAGTAAAGGTAGAATCTCTATTTGTCATGTTGCTGTAACCGTCAATTTGTCCAGAGAACAACTTCAAAGTTGTAAAAACGATTCGCTTTTTCTAATGTTTGAACTGTAAGAATTAATTTTGAAACACATTGGGAAGCATTATTTTACGATGGTCGTTGCTGCGCGACGGCGCTCGCCGCTCGCGTTACTTGCAGTGGCCAACGCCGTGCGGTTTGAAGGAAACTGCAGCCAAGGTCATCGCTGTCCTTTATCCAAGGTCATCGCTGTCCTTGCTACCCAGAACTGCCGGCGGGTCACTGAAGCTTTACGACGCACTCAGCTGCTGAGGCTTTATGGCACCGCTTGCCTTTACCTTGGCGGGAAGGGTGCGCACCGCGGGGCATTGAGCCCTGTACCTCTGGTTTGCCAGACGCGCAGTGGTTAACACAATCGCGTTAAACACTACGCTAACGGTGCTCGGCACGCAGGCCCAAGCCGTTTGATGCTATTTGCTTCGCCAGTCGATTTGCAAAAGAATGAGCGTTCTCATGGAAACGTGGGATGGCTTTGTGCGTTTTTCAACTTATTTCGACCCACTCCATTCAACAATAATGAGACCCCTTAATTCTTTACGGGAAGGGGCATTCCTTGAGGAGAATACTGTGAGGCACATTATTGTTACGAGAACACATTATCGTTCACGGTCAAGTGCTGAAGGGCCATTCTGTCCCACCGCGGTGTGTCTTCCGGCTGTCATTCTGGCGATTATTATATATCCTCCGGGCCGCGATTATTTATGTGATCTACAGCCAGTCCTCGAACCCTACGCCATCCAACCGGGCATATGACTGTCAGTTCCGGCGGACCACCCGAGCCCTTCCTCGGGTCTCATCGAACACTTCCGTCGGTCGGGTCGCGGTCCTTGCGAGCGCAGGACTCTCTGTCAGGTGCCGTGTGCCCCTGGCAGATGCAAGACTACCGATGAGGGTAAATCACTGGCCCCGGCTTTATAACTGATTGGGAAATGAGCCCTCAAGTGCATATCGATACGGAGCCGACTGTGCGTTACTGGCGGTGCCCGACTGACATGTATGCCCTTATCGACTTAGGAGGCCCGTGATCGGCGCAGAAGGCTGTCTGGCTACTATTTGGCAGCCGTCTCCGCAAGCCGAGCCCATAAAAAGGCTCCGACCAGCCTTTCGTACCCTTAGAAGCCCCAATCGGGCCCTTAATCGTCGGAACCGGTGGGCCCTCTACGCTCTTCGAGACTCTTCGAACACTACCTCTAGCCGACTTGGGGCTACTTGCCAACACAGGGCCCGTTGGTGGCTTTGGGGTCCTGGCAGACGCTGGGCCCCCCAACCAATCCGATCGCTGGCCCTGGCTTTGTCCCTGCCTCGAAAATGGACCAGCAGACTCATGCGGCCACGGAGGCGACTTTACGTTTCTGTTGGTGTCTGACTGACATATAAGTCCTCATCGGCTCAGGGGACCCCTGATAAGCGCACAGGGATCCCTGGCTTGGAATGGAGTGCCCGGCCCTGCGGAACGTGGCCCCTGAATGCGACCTCTGGCCGGCCTCTCGGACCCTTTATCGTGGGTACCGAGGAGTCCTTCGGTCCCCTTGGAACCTAAGGGGGGGGGGGGCATGTCCCTACCCGGCCTGCGCTACTGCTCGGGTGGCGCGCCGGACAGAGAGGATTGCGGCCGGATCATGGCGATCAGTCGCCACGTAATGATGCCCGGCAGCCGCGCCATTGGGTAATGTCGGTAAGGGTCGTGCTCACACACACACACAACACACACACACACACACACACACACACACACACACACACACACACACACACACACACACACACACACACACACACACACCACACACACACACACACACACACACACACACACACACACACACACACACACACACACACACACACACACACACACACACACCACACACACACACACACACACACACACACACACACACACACACACACACACACACACACACACACACACACCACACACACACACACACACACACACACACACACACACACACACACACACACCACACACACACACACACACACACACACACACACACACACACAACACACACACACACACACACACACACACACACACACACCACACACACACACAGCACACACACACACACACACACACCACACACACACACACACACACACACACACACACACACCACACACACACACACACACACACACACACACACACACACAAACACAACACCACACACACACACACACATGCGTTGTTCCTCTCTCTCCTCTCTCTCTTCTCTCTCTCTCTCTCTCTCCTCTCTCTCTCTCTCTCTCTCTCTCTCTCTTCTCTCTCTCTCTATCTCTCTCTCTCTCTCTCTCTCTCTCTCTCTCTATCTCTCTCTCTATCTCTCTCTCTTCTCTCTCTTCTCTCTCTCTCTCTCTCTCCAGTTACTTATTTTCGCATTCCTTCCATGGCGCACGGCATTTTTCTGATCCGCCTGTTAACTTCCCACACAAACTCCACACGGTAGCAGCATGTTCTACCTACCATATTCGTACGGTACCAGCATGTTATATCTGCCATACGCCTAGCAGCATGTTGTATCTACCATTATGCCCTCGTTACAGGTTAAGGTGACTCCACTTAATATCCAATGACGATTTTCCTTTCCTTTGCGATTAAAGTTTGGTGGTAGGCCGTTTATATTCGCCATGATGGGACGTTTATACGCCACGACCGCTGGCCATATCAGGCCAACGCGGAAGGCCCTTAGGCGACGTTATAAATTCAGTCGGTGACACTGGAACATCAGCCAAGCCATCTAATGTGCAGATGTCTTCCACGGCCAGAAGCGCGGAGTAGTATGACGAAGTTCTAAATGGTTAAACAATGATCTTCTGCCGGTTGATTGATGCGTATTAATTCGAAAAGGTCGTGACACCAACGGTGATGAGATGCCGAACTTAAGCGATCACCGTCTCCACAATTGGCCCGCGACGGTTTCAGCTGAGGCTGGACATTCAGCAGCTTTCATGGAATGATGCCGGTCACTTAACACAACGATGTTCACGGGAGCGTACATTGGCAGCTGCGGAGTAATCTTAGCGCACAAGCGAAGTGGTCTAGATCTAAAAGGGATGCTCCGATTGAGAACACAATCTCCCATTGTATACGCTGATGAATCATCCGTACGTTCGTGGTTCCCGAGCTTGTTCACCTTTGTCGACCGAAATAAAAGGACTCTGTTCAGTAAACGGTCGTGAGGTACGAGGCTCCCGCAGGCAACGTGCTATTGCTGCAAATGGACCATTGAAAACACATCTAAAACGAAATCACATCTGCTGTTGGTACTCACCGACTGACAGATGCCAACCAGCCACTCTAACAGCCAAGCCCATCGACGGCTGCCACCGCTCCCGGTCCCTGCACATAAACCGTCGCCATCCGAAGGCCGTTCCGACGGCCCGCGTGGGCAGCCGTTCAACCGACCGGCTGTCCTCGTCTCACCGGGAGGCCCAGCCGGTGTCGCAGACGCGCCGGACAGGATCCGCTGGCGTTTGTGCCGTGTGCCCCTGCCTGCGGCGCCGGTGGACGGCGCGGCCGCGCCGGAGCGCCGCCGTCGCTGCGCATATGGGACCGGGCAGCCGGTGACGGGCAGCGAACCTGCGCCAGCCGCCGCTCCACATCCGGCTGATGAGCGCGCGGTGTCTCAGGAGATGCGCCGGGCCCGCGGGAGCGCGCCCCGCTCACGCACGGCCGCCGGCGGCACCCGCCGCTGGCGCCCGCCGCCCGGCCGCCACGTAACGACCCCCGACGGCCGCGCTCCGCGTAATCCGCTTAGGTCGCGCTCATCTGGAGGATCGAGGCTCGACTCCCCGGTGCCCGCAGGTGACCCGAAGGCGTTCCGTCGCGTCCCGCCGGCCGGGTCGCCGCCGTCCGTCGGCGCGAGGGGGTGGGACGACGACGCGCCTGGCCGCCGGAGGTCGGCTCAGCACCAGCGCTCGTCGTCTCGGTCATGTCCTCTCGGGACGTCTTTCTTTGTCAAGTGCGATGCGGCCATCACAACTGGCGTCCAAGCCGCATCTCTGCATCGTGAGGCTCGTGGCGAGCGCATGGTGCTCTGATCAGTCCGCGTTTCTCGCGCATTGCGTGGTGACCGGCGCGCGTCCCGGCGGCTTGGCCAGATAGCATCACACACTCCTTTCTCCACGGCAGATGTGACGAGAGGCACTCGGTCCATTATTCATGGTCGAACCAACAAGCTGTGCCATCCGCACCGCTGCCGGCCGGCCGCCGCAGCTGTCTCGGATCCCTAGTCAGTCGCAGGCCCTCCCGTCCGGTCCCGCCCCATCCCGTTCCGCTCCGTCGCGGTGCGGTGCCGTCCTCGTTCCGGCCTGACCCGCCGTCACCGCGGTGTCGCACTGGTCGCGACGCGGCCGGGCTCGGTGTCGCCGGCCACGGCCCGGCGCGCCTCTCCTTTCCGAGAGTGCGCTGCCGCGGCCGCCGCTCGCCGCGCCGCTGAGAGGGCCGCTGCTGTCGCAATCGATGACGCAGGGGTGGGCGAAATAGCCGGCCAGCGCCGCCACTGCAAACACCAGCCTCGCCGGCACCCCGCCGTCCGGCCCGGTCCGCGGAGGGCGCCGGCCTCGCCCTCCGCCGTCCGACCCGATCCGCGGACTGCGCCGGCCTCGCCCTCCGCCGTCCGACCCGATCCGCGGACGGCGCCGGTCTCGCCTTCCGCTGTCTAGCCCGATCCGCGGACGGCGCCGGTCTCGCCCTCCGCCGTCCGGCCCGATCCGCGGACGGCGCCGGCCTCGCCTTACCGCCGTCCGGTCCGATCCGCGGACGGCGCCGGCCCTCGTCTTACCGCCGTCCGGCCCGATCCAACGGACGGCACCGGCCTCGCCTTACCGCCGTCCGGCCCGATCCACGGACGGCGCCGGCCTTGCCTTCCGCTATCCAGCCCGATCCACGGACGGCGCCGACCTCGCCGCCGTCCGGCCCGATCCGCGGACGGCACCGGCCTCGCCGCCGTCGGGCGGTGTGAAGCACGCGGCTCCGCGGCGTGTCGTGCCCCGGGACGACCGGTCGGGTCAGCTCGTCTCCCACGCCCCTCCCCTGCATCCGGGCCGGAGCTGGTGACGTCAGGAGGAGCGCGTGCGGGGCCCGTGTCGCCTCGCGACGCCGAAACGGCCAATACCCGGCCGGCCCCAGCCATCCATCGTGCCGTGTTGGGGAGGAGGCCGCCGGCGACAGGTACTCAGGCCTAAACGGTCCGACCGTCATTCCCGACCACCGCCACAGCGCCGCCGCAGCTAAATTAGGGGAGGCGGGCTTGACAGGATGCGGCGACGCGCGGCGAACGCAGCATGCGGCAACTCCCACGGCCTGAACACAGGCTCCGAGAACACCCTCGCCACTTTGTGCCTCAGCTTCGAAATGCATGGTCGCACACTTTGACAGGGGAGAGTCACTGCTTTTATAAACTGTTCTCCCGTTAACGCCTCAGGAGGGGCTGAGCCTCCGGCTGAGGATGGATCCTGTCAATTGCCAAACATGCACGGACTGGATCTACGGACTGGGTTGCCCTTGTTTGTCCTGATAGCTTAGCTGGTTAGGGCGCCAGCCTTCCGATTCACCCGCCTGAGGCGTCATGTTTCGAGCCATTTCAGGCGCTTGCTATTGGCCACGGGCCGCGATGGTCACTTGCCGGTAGCAGCGGCCGCGCTAAAGGTCACGTGACGTCAAACGGAGGACGGACCTGGACGGACGGAAAGCTTGACATGCCGAACATTGCGGCACGTCAAAGTTTCGCCGCGAAATGTCGCCGTTGAAGCGGATGGCGGGGCCAGGGCTCACACACCAAGCGCTGCTTGGCGTGGGCGCTGATCCCAGAGGTCTATTCAGTCAAAAGGTTCGGGCTACATGTTACACAAGTGATGTCGAAGCACAGTAAGGGTGTGTGATGACTTGACTTCAGTTACCAATGGGATGCCTTTAAGATAAGGTTGCGAGTAGTGCCACGTGTCTTCTCTTGCTTGGGCTTGCCTCCGTTGACGGTATGTTGCCTCGAAAGGCGCCCACGAAAGGTTTGCCAGGGATCAGCTTGGGACCGCTCGGCTCGTTTCGGCACATGTTACACCACGCCACGCCGTTTGTCTATTCTTACAGCGAGTTATGATTTGGTGTGAGTCGAGAAAACAGGACGGGGATTCAAGCATGGTGACTCGGGCGCCTGGTACCCATGGTAACCAGCAAGGCTGGTAGTTATGGTAACCAGGAAGCCGGCAGAAGCCACGGCTAGCAGCAGGCTCAAGTCGCGACCCGTGCCTCGGCGCACAGCCCACCTCTTTGCGGCGCTGAGGAGCCTATGCATAAGCTTTCCAACGCACACGAGCCACCGTCCGCCCTCTCGGAGAGCTCATTTAAGCCCTGAGGCCTCGCTTTTCCACTGGGAGTGTTTCCTGGCCGCACCTGAGCCCGCTCAGGGCCAGCAGGCCGGCGTTACTTGAGCGGCGGATGGCGGAGGGACGACGGACGGCGACTACGCGTGGAGGGCGCGCCCGAGGCGCTCCCCGCGGGGCATTCGTTCGCCCGAGGCGCTCCCCGCGGGGCACTCGTTCGCAAGAGCCGACGCCGCGCTCTGGCAGGCCGGCCGCCCGCCGGGCGCTGCGCTGCAGCTAAACGGATATTTTTTTCGGGTAAACGGAGAGAAACGCTGCCGAGTGGCGCGGGCCACAGGGTGTCGTCTAATACCCGCCGGCACCGCCCGCGGCACAAGGGAGGCAGAGGCGGAGCCGACGAGAAACAACAGACTTAATAACCAGTCCGTTCTTGGGCCAGGGCTCGAGACGTGAGAGGTTAAGTCAGGGTGCAGGGGCTCTAGCGCCCTGACCGCAGAGCGGGGAGAGGCTAGCCCAGTGTGCTCTGGCTCCCTGACCGTGGAGACGGGAGGGGTTAGGCTAGGCTGCAGGTTCTCCAACGCTGTAGCTGGCAAAAAACGTTTCAAGATCATGGACGCTGGTTGTATAACGCACAATGGGCTACGGTGACCCAGACCTGGCCAGAGGCTGGACCACCTGGCCGCGTCTGCCGCCTGCTGGTCCAACGCTTTCCGGTCGAGCCTCGCCTACCCCGGCGTCGTTGTTTATCATGTTACATTTGAGTGCGTTAATTCAGGCTGCGTCTCACCTACCTCGGCGCGATTGAAGCCCGATATTTTGCAGAAGGTCTCGTTGCAGTATACGATGGGGTAGTCCACAATCTGGGCGTTGGCCAGCAAAAAGCTGCTATCCGCTGAAACCGGAGAAAAACGTGGTAGAACAAGAGCATCGAATCACCATGGAAACCATCCCCGAGGCTGCCGCTCTGTACAGCACCGACGAAGACTGAAAAACGACAAATATGCCAGTCACTCACAGAAGTTTCGACTGCAGAATCCAGCCAAATGGGTTAGCTGTGCCGAGGACTAATTGGAAATGCTTGGTAGCTTTGAAAGTAAGGGAACTCCGTCGCAAAAATAACTTGAGTAAATCTAACGGGCGCACATGGGAGCAATCGAGCGGCATTTCCAAAGTCAGACTTTGGACTTCAGAAGACGTGATCTGGCCACTAAAAGGCACGGCATCTGTTGCAAAGCCAGCGGCCGTCGCGCACCGGTGCTCCGGCTCCACGTGCCCGGAGGCACTCCTTCCCTGTTTTTTTTCAGACTCCTCCTGAAGCCCACCCTGCTCACCGCCACATTGGGCATCAGCATGAAACACGCCTCACGTGTGCACGTTTTACCGGGAGTGCTCTGCGCACGCAGGCCGGGTGTGGACTCTCGCTCTCTCACTCCTGCACGAAAGCCAGGAAACTGAGTGATCTTTAACCGATACACCACTATCTTGAGTCAATTTTCTCGTGACGAAAATGGGGAAATTTGTTTTGCGAGTCGTATTACGTTGTACTTGTCCACCTGCATTTTCTAACTTTGACGTTAAGCCAAGTGCACATATTCAAATATGCCACAGATTTGATAGAGCAGGGAAGCACGTGTCCCGGGGACACCATGTGCGTACACCACAACAGTACGTGACCCAACTGGCAATCCTGCCGTGACACACATTGCTTACTAAGCGGACACGGAACGCAGCCGCGTCCAGTCAGTCAGAGCCTAGCTTTAGCTCAGAGGTGAGAAATGCTTCTGGTTTACCGGAAAAGATCGGTGACAAAAACGGACACTTTGCAAGCCAAATGGGACAAAATTTCGGGAACGGAAACAAATAACAGCATACTAGGCCACATAACAGTACAGCATACCGAGCTAAATGAAGCTTCAAACCTATTAGTTTGCACTCGCAGGCGCTTGCAGCGTGGACATGCGTAGAGTACATGTCAAAACGCTAACATTTCGCTGTATGAGCAAGTTGAGCCACAAGATATTGCCAAACAGGGCAGCCTTAATCAGGATAGTTGTTGGCAGGTGACAGAAACGCAATCCAAACCATTTTATATCAGTGCTGACTTCACAGATCAGTGGCGACACAATGTTGTTTCCAATGCACCTCAGATCAGCACTTTTTCACTGACTTTTTTCAGCCACAATTCACTTCACATACTTAACAGTATAAAATACCAAATTACTAGGCTTATTACTGTTCGTAAGAATCATGGCTGACCACAGCATCTTGCGACGAATGTGATCGGTTTGCCGCCGCTAAAACCGCAGGGTTTTAAGCGTCGAGCCATTTGAGACACATGGTCTCGAATGCCCGCCCACGCGGTAATGAATCCCGTATAAGGCTGTGGACTGCCGTGGGTTATGTCATGTTGTGAGGAACGGATGGGCTTGAAAAACGTACCCAGTCGTGAGTTGTTTTTTTTTTCAAGGCGCTGTGTGGCTTTTTCTAATAATCGACCATGAAGTGCCGTTCCTGGAAATAGCGTTAAAATAGCTCTGCCTAGTAGTAGTGCCTAGACATTAAAGCGACACATGCCAAGGATTCATCCGGGGCTTTCTGCTGCTGAGAGGAACAGCGGCTTTGGGGGTAAGATGGCGAGCACCGCTGTGGTGGGCCTCACATTGCCCGTCGCACCTCAGATTTAGCGTTCTGATGGGTGGACAGCCGCGAGATAAAATGTTTTTAATTGTCATCGTATTCTAAATAGAGCTAAATGAAAGTGCTAGAGGTGTTCAAAAATGTTTAGCATGATATTGCAACGGTTTCTAAAATGTTTGGGATCCAGGTGACAATTTAGGCGGCTCCAAATTTCATCGGTGATGACAAGGCATTTTTCACCCCTGCGTCAGCTGGGCGCGCATCATTCGCTCATATCGCGAGCGAGTCATATGGCGATCGGCGTGGGCAGAATTGGATGCAGAACTAACCGTTCACATCGGCACAGTCCGGGAAGGACAAGCGAGAGGGGGCCGGTCACGAGCAGGACTGAACCCCCTTATAAACGTTGGTTATCATGACGCGTGTGACCACTTCACAAGCCGCACACGCCGATCGCAGCTGAGGACACCGAAAATAAGCCGGCAGTGAGACTCAAACACAAACGCTCAGCCGTGAGGTGAGCATTCCACCGATGGCCCCCACCACGGGCACTGGCACTCCCCATCTGTCCGCTGCCGTCGTGGAAACGACATGACCTCGGGCGGTCAGGCCGCAGCTGGGGTCGCGTGTCCTACCGTGCCAGTGGCCCCGCAATGCTCGCGCCGCTGCCCCCTGCCCTCCACTGCCTGCCCGCGCTGAGTGGCCGCGGTGGAGGGCAGGTCTTCCATGAAGGGGACCGGGCCAGCAGTGAGCGTGCACCTTCTCGAAATAGTAATGGCTTGCATGTTTTGGGGCTCGCCGCAGGTGGCAGCAACAAAGTGCAGAAGTAAACTACCGATTCAAATTTCCCGAAATCTTGCAGTTATAAATAGACGCTTGTAGATTTGTTGAAGGCGTTGGACTCGTCGTTCGCTACAAGTAGCCTCAAAATCAATCCAAACAAAACGTCTAGGGAACGAAGTCTAGGGAGACATCACTCGTGTGAAGCGATGCACTCGGTGCAAGCGATGCGATGCGATGCTCACTAAATAGTCTGTCAAGCATCTGTTATGGAGTGGCAATTGACTTTAATAAATTTTGGACAGAACGTCAGTTTCCACCATGTACTTTATTGCATTACGATATGGGGTAGCTATGGCGTTGCACAGAGGCGGCTCATTCGGATAATTAGCCACTACGGGTCATCATCCACTGCAGGCCAGCAACCCTTGCAGCTCAGCAGCCAATACAGGTCATCAACCCCTGCAGGTCATCAACCCCTGCAGTTCAGCAATCACTACAGGTCATTAACCCCTGCAGGTCTCCAAGCCCTGCAGATCATCAACCCCTGCAGTTCAGCAGCCACTACAGGTCGCCAAGCCCTACAGATCATCAACCCCTACAGTTCAGCAGCCACTACAGGTCATTAACCCCTGCAGGTCACCAAGCCCTGCAGGTCATCAACCCCTGCAGGCCATCAGCCACTACAGGTCATTAACTACCGCAGGTCATTAACCACTGCAGGTCACCAACCCCAGCAGGCCATCAACCACTACAGGTCATTAACTACCGCAGGTCATCAACCACTGCAAGTCATCATCCACTGCAGGTCATCACAAACTGCAGCTCATCAACCACGGCATTGCCTTTTCCACTTGCACGTCGAAGCAGACCTCCGTACATATGGAAACATTGAAACGTCCGTCCTGACATTGGCGTCCAGTTTATGTGATCGGGACAGGGCCGTGATCACCGAGTGCTGACCGATCCATACGCGCCTCGTCGCCTGCGGAATCCCCTGCCATCGCGGCGGGGCGTCCAGCCGGCATTCCCGGGACACCTCTGCCGGGCTCCTGCAGCTGGCGCGCGTGTGAACAGAGCTGGTCAAACGCATTTTTTAGCTCCGGTGCAGCGACGGTCTGGAACACGGCTACCGCTGATATCATGGGGGAGGACCAAAACTGCGACAGGGTGCGCGAGAAGGCCTCGGCCCTGACTGAGCAAAGGGTGACTGGCGTCTGCCCAGGGTATCTGACGCAGTGAGAGTCTTATTTTTGCGTTTTATGTTGTGTTGGCTCAGGATCAGAAGTCATCAAATGGAGATCGCACGTGATAGATGGCGATGGCGATGACGGTGGCACTCCGGCCGATGCCTGGCACCGATTCGCTTACCTTCTAATGAACAGTCAGTGAACTTGACCCAACACTTTGTTCACGAATACAATCGGCTAGCTTGCCTTTACGTGCCCTTTTAACCCGGGACATCTGTTTGCATATTGTGCATGGTAGGGTGACTGATTTGGATCAGAAGCGGGCGGCGGGTGCGAGCAGTACCCTGACCTTTCAGTATCGACTGGCCACCTACGCCGCCCGGCGAGGTCAATGGCTCCCACTGCAGCAATCTGATAAGGCGCTAATTTGCACGTGAACCCCCTGGGCAGTTTAGGAGATAGCATGCCCTGGCCGAACTTGCTTGCCCACCAACAAAACAGAGGCTTGGCAATATGACAGACAAGCTAAAGGTCATATAATTGGTGCATGATGCACATTGGTGCCGTCCCAGAAGGCGATACACACAAATAAATTGTGGCTTAGTCAGGTATCTTGCACTATAGATACTGAAACGTGCCTAAGCCCGTTTGGGGAATGCAGCTGATACGCGACGGCACATTTCCTCATCGCTTTTGTATGCGGTAAATTTGACATGAAACGCGTGCGATGGGACCGATTGTTCCCACTGCCCGAGGTCTGGGAACCTATCGGTTCGATTGGTGGAAGGCCCTGAAATGAAAACGTGAGCTCTGAACTATCTTTGTCAAAAGCAAGCAAAACGAAAAAGCCGGTGCCGCCCTCAGGATAGCAAAAAGTGGTTAACTTTAAGCTTTTTGTTTTCTCTATTTTATTACTTTTTGTTCTTGTTTACTACTATTCATGTGATATGGAAATTTGCTCGAAAATAAAAGGAAGAACGCGGGCCCGTTTAGCGCCCCCAAACCACGCCGTCGATTGCCGGAGCAATGACACTGCTATGCACATGTCAGGAGCGCGCACTCCGCCAGTCCTGGTCGAGCGACCGGCATATTTCAGGCCGCGGCATTGTACCAAGATCAGCATGCAATCTACGACGACTGCATCCCGGTACAGTTCATTGGCCACAAAACAGACTGGGGACCCCCTAATCTGCCACCGACGGTTTGGTGTCGTCATCACGCTGCCGGGCGGTGCCCAAGTCCATCCGACTACAGGCTCGCCCCGGCTCCGGCCCCGGCCCCGGCCCCGGCCCCCGGCTCCGGCCCCGGCCCCGGCCCCGGCCCCGGCTCCGACCCCGGCCCCGGCTCCGGCCCCGACTCCGGCCCCGGCCCCAGCCCCGGCTCCGGCCCCGGCTCCGGCTCCGGCCCCGGCTCCGGCCCCGACTTCCGGTCCCGGCCCCAGCCCCGGCCCCGGCCCCGGCCCCGGTTTCGGCCCGCCGCGCGGTGCCCTGGAATCTGTCCGCTGGGAAATCCGCCACCGAAGGGCGGCCAGCACCAGACACCGGCTGCTGGGGCCTCGGTTGAGGTGTGATGTACTGCCGCACCGCGGCGCGAGCGACGCCCCCACCTCCGCCGCAGCTGTAGCTGAGATGGATGTATGCGCCTGACGGCTTCTCCTTTCCGCCTGCAGCCAACTTGATCTTTAATTATTCAACCCTCGCTGACATAAGAGTGGGGTCGGTTCCCCCTTAAGAATTTTGAGGATATCTTTCTGGTATGACGTACAATCGCACGCACATTTTTGATAGACCCTGGAGTATGCTTTTGGTGCGTTTCGACACCAAAAATATTATATAGCGTTCGATTTCAAAGAAGCGACGGCTTATGCAGAACACTGCGCAGGGATCCCGGGCGGCGCGAGCGGTGAGCGGCGATCAACGGATCCGCTGATCGAGCGCGGTGGGCCGCCACTTTAACAATCAAGGGGTCCTTTGCTTTAAAGATTTGCTCAAAACACACCCAACCATTTATAATTGCACTTGCAATTTAGCAAGGAATAATTATGTGTAGGTGCGGCGACATGAGATGGTTTCGTTAACATGGACATGCGGAGCCAAAATAGATTCGTTTCAAGAAAAAGGGCCTTTAATCTTGTCTAGTTGGGTCAAGTTTTGACCTAACAAGATAAAACTTAGCACCAATCGCCAGATCACGTTGAGATCAATCCATTGTTTGTTTTCCACGAGGCTCTACCGTTTTTAGTCTGGCAACGGCGGGGAAGGTCACATCGACCCACATCGGGCCGCGTTGCGAAAAACGGCGAATCATGGCGAGGATTAAGCCACCGGGTCCCCGTTTGCATTTGCCGCGCAATGAACGCTAGCCCGTCTCCCCCGTCAGAGGAGCGCCTGTCCGTCTCCCCCGTCAAAGGAGCGGCTGTCCGTCTCCCCCGTCAGAGGAACGCCTGTCCGTCTCCCTCGTCAAAGGGGCGTGTGTCCGTCCCCCCCCCCCCCGTCAAAAGAGGGGCTGTCCTTCTCCCCCGTCAGAGGAGCGGCTGTCCGTCTCCCCCGTCAGAGGAGCGGCTGTCCGTCTCTCCCGTCAGAGGAGCGCCTGCCCGTCTCCCCCGTCAAAGGAGCGCCTTGCGTTCTCGCCTCAGCCGGCGAGTCTATGCGCTCAGGAGCGGCCGGGCTCACCAGTCCACTAGCGGGTGGTCGATGGTCCATCCCAGGCCATATAACGATCACCGTTGGACACACTATTGACGTGCAACTGACCGGCACGGCTCAGCGAGGAGGAGAGGGACGGGGAGAGGGACGGCAGTCCCACCCGGCCCGGTCCTCCGCCCACTCAGATGGTCATGGCTGATTCTCAGATCGGCGTCGCCACGGCTGAGCTTCCGACGACTAGGTCCGCTGGACAGAGACAGAGCGGGCCTGACAGTGATGTGGGTCTGGCAGTGGTGTGGGTCTGGCAGTGGTGTGGGTCTGGCAGTGGTGTGGGTCTGGAAGTGGTGTGGGTCTGGCGACGGTGTGTGGGTCTGACTGTGATGCGGGTATGACTGTAGTGTGGGTCTGGCGATGGTGTGAGTCTGGCAGTGGTGTGAATCTGGCAGTGACGTAGGTTTGGCAGTGGTGTGGGTCTGACTGTGATGTAGGTATGACTGTAGTGTGGGTCTGGCGATGGTGTGAGTCTGGCCAGTGGTGTGAATCTGGCAATGACGTAGGTTTGGCAGTGGTGTGGGTCTGACAGTGGTGTGGGTCAGGCGGTGGTGTGGGGTCTGACTGTGATGTGGTTATGACTGTAGTGTGGGTCTGGCGGTGATGTGGATCTGGCAGTGGTGTGGGTCTGGTGGCGGTGTGGGCCTGATTGTGATGTAGGTTTGGCAGTGGTGTGGGTCTGACAGTGGTGTGGGGTCTGGCATTGGTGTGAATCTGGCAGTGACGTAGGTTTGACAGTGGTGTGGGTCTGACAGTGGTGTGGGTCTGACGTAACGTCGGTTGGACACGACCTCTGGCCGTCAAAGAATCGCAGCCACAGTGCAGGTCGGAGGGGTCACGGCTGGCCCTCTATGCCGAGCAGCCGTGCAACTGTCGGCCCGACCAGATGACCAGATCTGCGCATGAGAGCGCCGTTCCACCTCCACATCCCTGCACATTCGGGCAGGGACGCGCTGGACGGCGGCTTCGAGGCTGAAACCTCATCACTGTCTCTCCGTCCCGGTTTGTTAGTCCTGGTAGCTCAGCTGTGGCTGGAGCACGTGCAATCCATTCACCCACCTACAGCGGGGAAGGAGATCGAGTCGCTTTCAGAGCTCGCTATTTGCCTCTGATGACTGGGATGGCCTGCAGCCGGCAGCAGCGGTCGCGCTAAAGGTCAGGTGACATCAGGGGCAGGGGTGAACCACTCCCCAGCACTACGGCGCGGTCAACTTACGCCGCGAATATCCACTGTTGGCTTGGAATTTCACGATCTGATGGTGCGTCAAGAGATTACGAAACAAGCACTGCTCAGCGAGGGTTCTGCCCCTAAAAGTCCATCCAATCAAAATGTGCGGGCTAAATATTCAACCAGAATGAAACGTTGGGCGCACTAACCCCGAAGGTTCCCGGACGCCAAATTAAACGCATCGTCCACTGACGCTGGCAACGCCCTATCGTGTCTGAATTATGTTGCCATTTCTTGCCGGGAATTTGACCAGTGATACTTGAGCCTCATGAGATTAATGATGTACTACACTACTAGGCTGCGGTCATTTTTTCCATGGGTGAAAAACTACCCAGACAGCTGATGAGTGAATAAACAAACCACACTTCGGCGCAAAGTTCATTTGTTTAGAAAGAATCGCTCTGAAAGTATACAAACAACCTTTATGAATCGAGATGTTTATACTACGCCGAATCAGGACGACGTTTAGCACATCTGCACCACTCCTTCAAACAGCGTAGCGATTAGCGATTTTTTATTAACTAGAACTTTGCCCCCGACCCAGAAAGGTGCCAAATAACGCATAAAAACACAGATTCACAGCCAGAATATGCAGCGACCTGGATTGATCAGACGGATTTCATAATGCGATGCGATCTGCTGGTTTGGATGTGAATTGGATTGACGATATATCATTATATAATATTTGGATGAAATGCGAGCCTGGACGTACATTACCTTATGTTTTTTGAATAATAAACAGACGATGCGTCTCAAAAACAGAATCACATGGGCAAAACGAGTCAGATATCCCCGTCCATACCCACAATTGCTATCATCTTTACCTGTGCTAAGGTTGCACAACCTTAAGCAGAATGTTTGCCACGCAAATCGTCATTCGATCAAGAATGAAAGTTTTCCAGTGCTTCACTGCGCTTTGGTTTATTTAGAGCGCATTAAAATCGGATCGGATCGCCCATGGAAAGGATCAATAGATTGAGACTGAATCTGGACGGTGACTGATGGGATACCGATTGGATTTCATCAAACACAACTTATCCGTGTTGTGCTCTGCTCGCAAAAGTTCACAACTGTTAAAGCAGTGCAATTTGCACCTCAGTTAAGTTTAAGCGCCAAGGGTAGGGTTCCTGCCGATATCTGGCGCTCCATCCCACTCTGGACATAGATACATACATGATTATAGATGCATGGTATATACATAGGTAAATGGACTTTATTACTCCCATCGCGCACGACCAGCACAGCATACGCATTGCTGCAAACAGGGCGCCCAGCTCTGTGGGCGCAGCGACTTCTTCATCCGTTCGTCGGGAGTCCGCTTCAGGAGGGGGCGGGGGCAGCGGGGTCCAGCCCGACTGCGACGAGCCTTGATTGGCTTCGCGGTCAAGGTCGCTGTCAGGTCCGAGCCAACCCCTGGACACGTGGCCGGCCAGGCTCCGCGGCACCGCCAGACTGCCTCCCCGGCACCGCCAGAATGACTCCCCGGCACCGCCAGAATGACTCCCCGGCACCGCCAGACTGCCTCCCCAGCACCGCCAGACTGACTCTCCGGCACCGCCAAACTGCCTCCCCGGCACCGCCAGATGACTCCCCGGCACCGCCAGACTGCCTCCCCGACACAGACACACTGCTCAGAATGATCCTCGGCGACCGCATAGAATGACTCCCGGCGCCGCTCGGCAGGCTTAAAGGGAGGGTTCAAAATTTGTATGGGGG
>NW_023596420.1:46110337-46254111 GCF_011947565.3 Pollicipes pollicipes
AACTGTGTGAATCCATGACCAAATAAAGGGAAGGTGTTATTGAATGGTAGAAACTCTGCAGATCAGCGTATTCTACTCGACATGCTGGCGTTAAGAATCTGTTTCGTTTCAAGTGCTTTGCAGAGATGTCATGCACAAACTTATTCATGTACAACATAACTGGAATCCTGAGTACATTTGGAAGTTCGCATAAGCATAATATGTACGTACTTGGTACTGCAGCAGTAAGTAGAAAAAAGTTGAAGGGTGAGTGGAGTCATCCAAGGGCTTTCAGGTCTAACAGCAGCTCGCTAAAGAGCTTGTTACTTCGCTATTAGTATCACAGCCTGGTCCGTACCAACCACAAGCAAGTTGCATGAAATGGTGGTGTCCAAGGGCATCGGCTGCAACATAGTCATTCACTAGATACGGCTGTCCAGGAAGGCAATCGCATCCTATGTACGGACTTCAAGAACACGCTACAAAACACACAGCATCGGCCTGCCAAGCACCGCCAGAGAAGTACCGGCTATTGCCGCGTCTGTTCGTCTCCAGCTGCCAGTGCTCGCAGAGCGCTGCAGGAGCCGTGGCCGCCAGTCTCAGGCTGCGGCCGTCCTTACGTGAGCAATGTTAGACTGCTTGCCGTTCTCCTTGATGCCGGTCATGTTGGAGGAGAACTGGGAGGCCAGCACCGTCCGCGATCGGGTCACCGATCGCGCCAGCTTGGCGAATTTGGAGAGGCTCGCTGCAACAGGCCCGCCGGTCAGCACGTCGGCCAACCGCGGGAGGCGGGGCCACCGCAGCCACCACGGCGCGTCACGGCAGCAAACCGTACCCGACGCCGTTGGCGGCATGGGACGAGCTAGCTGACTAAAAACGTGATTGTCGACTCAACGTAAATCATACGACAACACCAGGGAGTCGAGCCCGGCGCCTTTGGGGACCCAGACGGATGGTACGTGGCAAACCATTGTAATATTCTCCGTCACCTTTGGGGACCAGAACGAAAAGTACACAACCATGCTTTGGAATATCCTCCGACGTCTCTGGAGACCCAGACAGATGGTATATAGCAACGCATCGGCAAATACTCCGTTCACGAGCTCAGCAGGCGGCCGTGCACTGGTATTTATGTTCTGTTCACACGGCCTTTTGACGCGCACCGAACGGGTGTACATAGTGCGCCGAACGGACGTACATCGGACGGGCGTGCATAGCGCGCCGGACGGGCGTACGTCAGACGGGCATACGTCAGGCGGGTATACGTCGGACGGACGCGCATAACGCGCAGGACGGGCGTACGTCGGACGGGCATGCAAAGTACGTCAGACGGGTGTACGTCAGACGGGCGTAGGCCGGACGGGCGTACATAGCGCGCCGAACGGGCGTACGTCGGACGGGTGTACGTCGGACGGGGGCACATAACGTGGAGGATGGGCGTACGTCAGACGGGTGTACGTCAGACGGGCGTACGTCAGACAGGCGTACATAGCGCGCCGGACGGGCGTACGTCGGACGCGTGTACGTCGGACGGGCGTACATAGCGTGTCGGACGGGTGTACGAAGCATCAGGTTATAGAGAGCGCATTTGAGTACGTCGCGTTGTAGCTGAGTGTGTCCTTATCTTGAACAGAAGTCTACCGCTGCGCATAGCGTATGGCTCCTTCTGTCATCGCCCGTCAGGTCGCCCCAGGCAGTCTTTTATAGAAGAGAACCCCAAGGAAGTTTATTGGCATGCCTGTTATGCCTAACACACAACTTACGCAACCACCGATAAATGCTCATATCTTTGGGCGATTATCACTAGTTTATCGATAACAGGCTTCTGGTGTACTTGAACATCTTAGATGATTTAATGAGTCCCCTCAGTAAGGCATTAAGTCACACTGTCCAACAACGTCATCTGTTTTAACGCACGTCCGACATGCACTTAAACATCAGTATTAACAGACCATAATGGCCTGTCGACACAAGCATTTTATCACACGCGAGTACATTCATAGATTGCAATGCTGGAACATAGGCCGGCTTTAGGCTTGCCAGGGGCAGGAGGTTTTCGGAATCGATGCGATGGATAGATTAGAAACAGTTTATGTTTATTGGCGACCGTGACGTAAGTCTGGCTAAAACGCTAACACTGTGGGTGGATATTAGGCACAATAGCATGGATCAAGCGCCTATACAGTCTATTTTCGCACGATGTGCCTCCGGCTAGACCAGGGCGCGTCGTCTTTGAGGCTGGTTTCAGAAGCGGTGACAAAAGACTGCTTGCTGGGCCGTTACCGGTGAACACCCGGGTCGACCAGTGTTAAGACCACCTCATGATTTTCAGACGACGCTTTCGCCTACACCGCATAACTACTGCAACGTCTCTGTATTCCCCGCTTGCCGGAGGATGATACCATGGTTCGCGCACGATTCCGCAAGGTCGCCTGCACGCGTATGCCGCAATTTTGCGAGTTCATTCGTCCATTGTATCCATTAGTATTAGTTACTAAGAGGCACAACTCCGCGCGAGTGAAATAACAGAGTTATCGCTCAGCGTAGGTTGGACGAAAACGTAGGTCTAGCAGAAGCTTCAGAACACTACGAAGCGGGAAATCTCTGCTGCGAACTAGATCGCACTCGCTAGCTGGCCAGCGTGGGACGTCAGTCGCAAGTGCCGCAAACTAATGCAAGACAACGCGTGATCGCATGACAACAATCGGAAGCCTTGGAGGCCACATGGAGGAAAAATCGTCTGAAACCGAACACGACGTCTCCATACCTAGCACCTGTCGACCGGATGTTTCTCCGCTTTCAGCTCCGTGCGCGCTCAGCAGCAACAGTCACGGACCCGAAATGCCGAGCGGGTTCACGGTACGCCCAGCGACAGCCGCTGGTGTTATCTCGCGTCGTTCAACGAGTTTACATCCGCATGATAGGGCGTGAATTGGCGTGCGTGAATGGGAATGGACGTGATAGGGCGTGCATGACGACATCGGCTCCGTTCTACAGTGAAAACGTCTGTTTCGGCATTGGTGTGACCTCCCACGCGCGGGTGCCCAGGGCGCGGCTGCATCTGCCGGGCAGCGCGGTCGCATCTGTCGGGCGCACAACAAACGAAAGGCGGCAAATCACCCGCGTCCGTTCGACACCTGTTGTCGCCGGGTCATCACAGCTGCACCTAACGTGCCATGGAACATTCGACATATGCCAACAGATGGAGGCGCGGTTAACAATTAAACAGCCCAATCTAGGTTAAGGCGTCAACGCCGGCTTTCCCAGAGTCTCCGCAAGTTACCAGCTGCGTAGCTGGAGGACTCACCTCTGTTCTCATCAGCCTCAATGGGCTGCTTAAGAGCCGTGATGTCGCGCAGGGTCAGCAGGAACAGCACCACCACCTCCTTCTCATTCTTGATGGGCGCCAGGTGAAGCAGCAGCCACAGCGGCGTCCCTGCAGCAGCACGCACATCTCAACACAATACGACAGAGCACTTACGGTGTGCGTGCACAGCCACCGTCCGCTGTCAGCCCCTGGGCTGTCAGCCCCTGTCCGTCAGACAGCTGTCAGCCCCTGAAAATCTCCCGCTGTCGGCCTCTGTTCGTCGGACAGCTGTCAGCCCCTGAGCATCTCCCTCTAGTCGGCCCCTGTCCGTCAGACAGCTGACAGCTGGAGATCGATGGGTCGAGCGGACGGCCGGGGCGACAGTGCCGGCATAAGCCAAGAAGCCCCACGGTGGCCGGGCACACGTCGGTGGGACACAGCGGACGCCGGGCAGCCCAGCCCGTGTTCAACGGTCATAGACACAGCATCACAGGATCTGGCACGCACGCGGTCGTGGACACAGCGCAGACCTGGCAAGCACGCGGTCATGGACAAGGTGCAGATCTGGCATGCACGCGGCGCGAGCCTGTTGTCCCCGGGAGACGCCAAGTGCTGTTCTAGCGTCAAGAAGAGCGATGAACTTGCCGTGTGCTGACGCTTGGCTTATATCCAGCCACGAAACGACTCAGTTGGCATGTTAATAGCTTTGGAATAATTAACTCTGACGCAGCCACTAGGACAACACAGAATGGCACCTATGCGGTCTCCTTTCAGCGAGGTGCGGTACCACCAGCGGCAGCGAACAGTCAACTCCGTTGCCATTTTTTCAAGCGGCACATGTATGTTTCCCCCTTGACATTTCAGGAGGTCCTGTCATGGTGGCATGCAGGAAGCCCCAGATTGCGGAAACAGAGCATTCTGTCAAATAAAAAAGAGAGCCTTTACAGCACGCAGGAGATGGTATCTATTATGTTTGCGGCCATATTTGGCCAACATCAGGTTTTGATGGTGGAACGAGTGCCCCAAGTGGTCCAGAGTAGGCCTTTCAGACGGATAGGATGCTTCATGTAAAACACAGGAAGCCCGGCGCGCCCAAGAAGACGCCCATATTTAAAGATCACACCTAGGTTACAATGATGTATATATATATATATATATATATATATATATATATATATATATATATGTGTGTGTGTGTGTGTGTGTATATATATATATATAATGTATATATAGATATACATATATATATGTATATATATATATATATATATATATATATATATATATATATATATATATACCTAGTTAGGAGTTCTTTCCAAGAGACGTGGGTGAAATCTAGCGGGAAATTTTAACTGGAGCTGGGATAGCAGGCGGTATAATAATGCAGCAAATCGGTGGCACTGTCCCTGCCTACGGCTCCTGCCGATTACCCCGTAACAATACTACAAGCTTCATCATGACAAAGAAGGCAGGGCTCATGCAGAACACGGTACAGTGTAGAGGCTTAAGTGGTCTAAGGCATCAGATAACGTCCCGCTGTCAATGCTCTATTCTGAAGTCCGGTCCACGCCCGTGTCAGCGGCTGGTACGTTCACACCCCGGACTGTTTAAAAATTCCGCTATAACGGAAGCGGTGTAGCGGAAATGTCCCCCTCTAAAATTGCATGTTTTTTGCTGCGTTTTGTACTGCACGTATCTGGCGGATTACGTTGCTCTGGTGCAGCAGTATGGGTATTTATGGGAGCGAAGCAGAAGCGTGCTCTCTCGGTGGCATGTTTAGGCGGCGAGGACCAGGCGGGCAAAATAGAATGTATACTAAGCTTTCAAGATAAGATTTCAGTTATCTTTGCGAACCAACCAGGCTGAAGTAAATTGCAGGAGAATTGAGGTGGTTTGCCGGAATAGAGCATAACTTACAACTGTGCCTGAAACAAAGGCGTCTCGTTCTGCCCACAAACATACTGACACAAGTGAGTCATAACAAGGATAAATTTAAGGAACAAGCCACTATTTCACGTCACTGGATGACACAAAGTAAAAATGATGCTGGCTGATACATGTGTATGTTGGCAGTAAAATAAACACGAGGCCAGTGCTTTTCTGAAATGCCTGCTTATTGCGGATTTGTGAAAACAGAATTCAGTTTGTTAATGTTGAGATTAAATGATGACTTACGTACTTACGCACCAAAAAAGCAGAAGGCTATTGACGCAAATACGCAGTACAGGACTGGTGAGGCCACTGCATAATAACCAGCCCCTCCCCCCCCCCCCCCACCCCCACCACCACCATTTTACAGTTCAATTCGAGAGCTTTCAGAATAGACCCAGAAGTCCACCGTTTCAGCCCCCGAGCCGAAAGAACTATCCTGCATCCATTCCATTTATTCCCCCTTCTGCCTCCTTCTAAATGTTTATCAAATATGTAAGGGCTCTGCAGAAACTGTCGGTCTGCTGTTAAACGACTATCGTAACTCTTTAACAGGACGTCACTCATAACGTGGCGTAGCATCACCTAGCAATCAAAATCACGATATGTGAGTGGTGCTCCTAGTGACTGGTAGTCGTTCCATTAGCAGCGACCAATGAGCCACTGTCTACAGATCTCTTACAGTAGTGGAGCTGGGTCCATCAGTGAGCAGGACTGGGAACGCAATAAACCAGTGGGACACGTATTTCCGCGCAAATTTAGGTTGCAGACATAGCACATCAACCGTAAATCTTACCAAACACAAAAAATGGGTGGGTGAACACCCGACAGAAATGAAAATTGTCTAAACAACACGCTGTGGCTTTTTTATTTCATTTAACTGTAACAAATGTGCAATTCGAAAGAAACTGTACGATTCCATCCAGACCTATTTATACACATCGCGCATAGATCACGTCTCCCCCGCCTCAAAAAGTAACCCCTTCAAAGCAATGCTTCTCTTTTTAGCTGTTAACGGCGTTCAAATGAATGCCGTTCAAAAACGGCAACGTACATCTGCTTTCAGAAAACATATTGTTACCTTGGATGCATAGCACTTTGAAGCCTCTAATTGTACATTTGATTCATTCGCGTGGATGCAAATGCTTGCGATTAGCTGTGCCAAAAAGCAAGCTTTTCTTCAAACAAAACGCATATCAAAATGAAAAATATAGATGTCAAGACCCATTACACATTTTAATAAATTAGGGCTATGTACAAAATAGTGACAAATGTATTCATTCAAAACCTTGAGACGCGTTAGCATTGCCATGGCTAGCATCTAACCGTGCAACACATAACGAACATTTTGCCCTTTTTGTGTCACAATTTTACGTCCTGATGAGGCAATCCCGCGTCAGGCTTCGTGAGACATCAGCCGCCTAGCTGCCTGTGGAAGAGGACGCGAAGCTGGCTGTTTCTTTTATGTTTGCACGTCGCCCTGAGATGAAGCAATCAGACACCAGGCAGGTGTCCCCTGCGGCCGCGCTCCGAGCGGGCACCGACTACACGACTACTCACGGTTCTTCTTGTAGAGCAGTATTTCGAACTGGTCCAGGTTCTGTTCCTCGAGGCTCTCCTCGAACCTGGCGATGGTATCCTTGTCGGTGAGGTCGCCGTACATGAAGCTGCAGCGGCACGACTTCTGCATGACCTGAGGTCGAACAAAACCCAGCGTCAGTGTTATGGTGGTTTGTAAACTGACAGCCGCCTCAACCTCGTGACATCTAGCGACTCCTTGTGCCGTGTTTATGCTTGTCGCGTTACGACTGTCCATTAGCCTGGTGGCGAATGTCTAAGAGGAGCCAATGAACGTAGAATAACCTGATAAAGTGCAATGCAATACAGTACAATGCAATACCATACAAGGCAATACACTGCATTTCTCATCGGTCTATAGCATAACTAACGTAACACCAACAAGCTGCTCGGTGTCACGTAACAGCCAGAAGGGGAACAGCAGCTACGTTAACAGGAAAGATCCGTCATGCGTCCTGGAGAAAGAGACACTTCAACCCATTTCGACCAGCGCCTCTGAAGCGGCGTGTGAGCTCGATTCAAAGTGCTAACAGCTACCGACCGCTGACCCAGCCGGAGGCACTCAAGCGTGATGTGTCAATGGCGGCGCCTCGCGCGCGAGTGGGCACCGTAAATGTGCTCAGCAGCTGGCCGCGCCAGTTCGCGCTGCTCGCTAAGGTAATGGTCACGGTTCCCCGCACTGAATAGCACTTGTTTCAGAGGTCGCCACCTCATGCATTTGGAACCCGACAAACGGTCCTGTACTATTGTGTGATTTTTCGTTGTTTTGGGTTGTGTGATGTGCGCTTTCCAAAACCGAGCACAACTTCGCAGCACATTTGTTCGTAACCCAGTGTTCGCACGCCGAAAAAATTCGCGCACAATCTCCTTGCGTAAATTATGGTGCCGTAAATGTTTGTGCGCGAACGTTCGGAAATGATTTACATACTTACCTAAGAATAGCGGGTCCCTGTCACGGAACTACACGCCGTTGCGCCACGTCACATCGTCACGATTTACGTTGCGTGATCCCTGGTTGGTAGATGGGGCTGTGTCTTACACTGCTGTCACATTGGTCTTTAAGAACAGCTCCGTCGCTTACCTGTGACCGAGATGTATCTGTCGTGCCGTTTGTGTAAATTGCCACCGTGTGTGATGTGGATATGTTTCCATTCATGTGCCTTATGTAAGTGACGAGAATGCCGGAAAAGCCATATTATGAAGGGTTCTAAATGGCAATATCTATACATCGATCTATCTTTGTTGGTACGCGCAAAATTTCGTACATTCTCGCGCACATTCCCACCGGATTACCTTCCAGGCACTGTTTTGTATTGCATTTCTTTGTATCACATTTCCTCTCACACGCAGTAGGTTGCATCGCATTTCCTCGCATTTGCTATTCTTCGCATCGCATATGTTTAAGACTCCATCCTTCGCACCACAAGCCCGCTGCACAGCTCAACAAAGGACCGTCAGCTTGGTTGGGGTCGAGTCAGATGCATCGAGGTAATAGCCCCAAGAGTCGTAAATCCGCATGTTTTCGTTATTTGCTGTTGCTGGGCTTCTGTATGTTTCTGTATGTTCTACGTTTGGAGTGTCAGTTGTTTGCGTGCTATGACGCCCACGTCTATCCTGTCTCGGATCCCGCAGCCACAGTTATGCAAAGTTCCGATTAAAGCGTTCCCTCCACTTCGTACACCGAGCGGATGGATCTTCCCTAAGCTTGGGTAGGTTGACATGGCTCACCCCCCCCCCCCCCCACACACACACAAATCCAATAAATCCTCTCCTGGCTCCAGGGCTTGTACAGTTAAAGCAGTAATCCGCAAAGCCGAGAGGCGTGTATTTTATGAGGAGGCAGTTCATCCGCACTCTAACATTTGGTATATCTATAAGTCAGTAAACTTCAATGTAGCGGTTTAACCACCGCACACGTAATGGCGGATATGGTGCCGCGTACAGGCACGAAGCAATAACGAACGAATAAGCAAAATATACCACTTTTGTATCAGCTTTAAATATTAGGCGTCCGCCTGGAATTACATGACGTGCTGTCGCATGGCCTCCGCGTGGTATGACACATCTCTGTCGCCTCCCTGGCTGCACGTCAAACGTCTAGGGGGACTTCTCATATTTACAAATAAGAGAATTCCCCTAGTTACTGACATAAATGTTAGCGCTGTTAGTGTGCTCTTTAGCCGGCCAACGGACTCAAGATGTTTTTGCGATGTGCCGGTAAGATTTGCATGAGAGTCAACAAGTGCCTAAGAAATTCGGTGCATGACTACGCAGTTTTGCTATACGAATAATGCAGTTACTAGGAAATGGGATGTGAAGAGCCATGTATGCAAAGAAATGCAGTGCTAAGAAATGCGCATCAGAAAATATGATGGAGGGAACAACATTTGGAAAGCAATGCGACAAGATGAATGCCGTGAAGGACTCGCCGCGATCCCAATCGTTGCGTTCACGAAGAAATGCCATATGAACATTCTTCTCGTTTCACGTGTCAAGCGTCATGTTTATTCCAGGTGCGACATTCAGGCTATTTTCTATCACGAGTCGCATTTTGTTAATTGCACGCCGGACCACAAGGGCGATCAATGCAGCTGAGGCTGTTGAGCATCGCTGGCAGCGCTCCGCCAGACGCGTACCATAGCTGACGTTGTCTTCAAATAATTCAACACACGTTGAGCTAAGGAAATATATAAACTAAATCTTCCTCTCATGCCCAGAGATATGTATGAACAAGAATCGCGGAACAGAACAGTCGCTATGTGGAATCTTGCCCAGGCGCGAGCTTTGAGCTCCATCAGAAATGCAACTGTAGTAGTATAGAGGCTCATCTCATCAAGATTTACGACCACATCACTTGACAGGGTATTTTGAACCAAGGTGGGGTTGGTCCCTCTTGCACACGTGGGGCACGCTTTCAGCATACTTTTTCTAGCGCCATTTTTAAACGAATATTTTCAAATTAGTTTCCATTGCGGTTATGTCGCATAATTTACCATGGTGACGTTTTGTGTCTGCTGTCCATTAAACAACACGACGACCACTCCACTAAAGGAGCAAGAGCCGAGCACTTAAGCAACTGACGGACTTCTTCCAATTACGATTGCATTCAGCGCGTACGCGGTTGGTCGTCAGTGGCCAGGCGCACATGTGCGGTGCGGTGACGACAGCCGGCCGCCGCCCACAGACGCACACGTGCGGTGCGGTAACGACAGCCGGCCGCCGCCCGCAGGCGCATGGGTGCGGTGTGGTGACGACAGCCCGTCGCCGCTCGCCCCGCCCCCCTCCGCGGACGCACGCGCCCGATCAGACCTGGCCGCGCGGCGGGCCGAAGGCCGTGGCCGGAGGCTGGCACTGGCCGATGACGCGATGAACCAATGGCGATAACACCGGCTGACGTCGTGCCGCACCAATCACTGCCTCTGCTGCGGAAGCCCGCTCCAGGCACGCCTGACTACACTGAGCCGGGTGTCACCAGTCAGCGGCAGCACTGGCGACACCCGACTGTCGGGACGACCGGAGCCCCCCCCCCCCCCCATACCCCTCCACGCCCGCCAGACACGTCGCGACGTTATGGAAGAAGAAGTGGATGAAAAGGAGAGAGGAAGAAGCATAGTCATGTATAGCAGAACTATGCTTCTTATGAAGCATCTAAGGACCATAAGACGCCTCCATCAGAAGAACGATGACGGGAGTCGCGCACTCCCCAAAGGGGTCACGCCTGCTGAATAGGAGCATACTGTTCGCTCTTCTGAGCGAACAGTTCTGCACGCACACACTGCACACACACACACACACACACACACACACACACACACACATATATATATATATATATATATATATATATATATATATATATATATATGTGTGTGTGTGTGTGTGTGTGTGTGTGTGTGTGTGTGTTGTGTGTGTGTGTCTATATAAAGTCAGGTCCAGCACATGTGTGCCGTGTCCGGATGAAGCATTAAGCAGCGGGCCTGGGCCCCTCCTCCACCGGTGGCGACCCTGACACCCGGTACGTGTCGGGTCCGCCCGGCCGCTGATGCTGTATTCAGCAGCGGTCTGTCCAGCAGACGGCTGGCCGTGCCGGGCTAGCCATGGCACGGCCCGCCCTCTGGCAGCCCCGGCGCCGGTGATCCGAGGTAGGGCCGCCAGCGACGGCACGCGCGGGACGCGTCGTGCGCTGTCCCGGTGGTCACGGCCTCGCTGCAGGCGTGAATAATGCGTGGCGGCACCGCCGGGTCGCCGGCCGTAGTAGTGGAACGTGGCTAGCGTCGCGGTCGAGTTCGTTCTCAAATGTGCCAGGTAGCCGGGCGGTCAGGGACGTCGCGAGGTGAGCACACTGGCTGCAGCTATGTGCTCGCGTTAGATGCAGCTCTAGTGAAGCGAGTTTTAACGTTTGTCAGAGTTACACTATACGGTGGTCGGGGCCCATATGTACAAAGCAGGTGTGGCAGACGCACTACCAGCTGAATTCTTCACACACGCGGCCTCCCTGTGCTGTGGTTTCAATGCTCTGCCGGGGGCGTGTCAATCATACCGCCTGGCCTTGACACGGCTGACGTGACTCGCGGTGTCCACTGCGATCACATCCGTCACGCTGTGTCGGTCGTGACGCGCCGTCCGGCGACGGCGCCACGCTGGGTCGATCAACCGGACGCCGTCACAATGCGTCGCGAGACGGCGGCGCCGGCCCCGCCGGACAGTCCCAGCACTGCCGGATGCCGGCCGCCGAGGGGGGGGGGGGGAGCGGGCTGCGCCTCGTCTGTTGCCGTGGTGTCGGGGCAGGGATGGGGCGCGATTCTGACCACGAGGGCTGGGCTCGGACTGGCGCCGGCCTGAGGATCACGCTCTGGGTCTGTCTCAGCAGCCTTGCCGTACCTGGCTGTTTGGTGCCCGAGTAATCACGGCCAGCAGAAGCTGCGTGGCGAGCCACGCGGTCCCCACGTAATCAGTCCGGCTCGATCCCCATTCACAGGTCAGGACCTCAGTCTAATTCAGCCGCAGAGATCCCCCGAGTCCAGTCAGGCTCCCCCTCCCGGACTCTGAACCGGGCTGGCTTCTGTTTCCAGCTTCACATGAATTCGTGCCCTCTGTACCGAGAGCACCCCCGACCCCGCTTCAACGCCCGCGCCGCCGGCCCCGTGCAGCCGTGCTGCACAGTCCAGGGACACTTTATGTCGGCCGTGACGGCGATGACCCGGCCAAACTGCTCCGCCGTTTGCCCCTGTTCGGCCCTGGTGCCGCCACTCTGCCAGAATAGCGAGCGCCACTGAGTGGTATTTCGGCCGCCGCCCCGCCATAAATCCGTCCGCCCGGCCAAGTGGTGTGCGCGCGCCGGGGACGACCGCTGCTATCAGCCCGACAGAGGGACGCCCGGCGGGACGCTGTCCCCCTCCCCCTCCTCCCCCCGCCGGCAGAGGGACGCCCGGCGGGACGCTGTCCCCCCGCCGGCAGAGGGACGCTCGAGTGGGGGTCACTTGCTGCCCACTATTCAGCAGGCGTGACCCCTTTGGGGAGTGCGCGACTCCCGTCATCGTTCTTCTGATGGAGGCGTCTTATGGTCCTTAGATGCCTTTATAAGAAGCGTAGTTCTCAGCGAACACAGTTCGCTTAGAGATGTATAATACTTCGCTCACTAAGAAGCATATATATATATTACCTTTTAGATGCAGGGATGCAGGCGCACAGCAAGAGCTTTGGTAAGGGGGCGCAGGGTTGACAAAGAGCCAAAAAAGTTCGTCGGATGTGGCCCGTTTGTTAACATGTGCCCGGGTGGCCTGTTGGAAGCCCTTCACTTGGGTGGGGGTCAATTTAACCCCCTGTCAGGTCAAAGTTTGAGCTTCCTTGGTCATGACCTTCATGTCAAATAAGGTCAAACATGATCAATCCCCAGGCTGGTCTTCAAGTGCTCCCAGAACCTCGATACCTGTTGTAAGCAAAAGGTCACATGATCATTTAAGGTTGGTGACCTTGTTTGACCTTTCGAACGTCACGGTGACCAAAATCATACAAAACTGCTTTGAGGTTTGCATTTGAATAAGCGATAAATATTACGCTAGGCAGTATGCTCCTAAAAACAAAATGTTTACCTGGATCATTTTAGGTAAGTGACCCATTCTCACCCTTGAGAAGTGCATGGGAGATGTATAATATGGTTCCTGTCATCAATAAATTCGAAATGAGCATCAGAAATTGCCGTCTACAGCAAGCCTTAAAGTAATGAAACAGGTCGACTTTGATCTTGGCCAGACCTTCAAAACTGACCCCAGCTCAATGGAACTTGTTTATTCAATTGCTACGTTGCCTAATAAAGTATCTCAGAGATGTACGATCTCGTCTAAAACTCCGCTGCCGCATCAGATTGAAAGATCCTCCCTAGAAATTGACTTCGCAGAATCCCTGGCCTGACTTTAACTTATCGTAGGTGAGCGGCTTAATAAGATACATTTAAAATATAAAACCAAACGATTTTCTATTCAATTGGCTATAGCTGAGCAAAATTTGCCGTAGCTGTACCGCACCGTTCGGAAATCATTCCGGAAAAAATCCCCCCGAGCTGTCAATTTGACCCCCACCCGAGTGCGCGTTAATGAGACCATGTTTTTCTCTGCCTGAAGATTATATTCAATAAACTATAAAAAAACGCAATGCGCTACGTAGACGACTGCATGTGGAAATCGTTCGCTCCTTTGACTTCAGGATGGCTTAGCGGATTTCTTAAACTGATAAAGCTCTGATACTTTGTCAAAATTTTTAACTGGGTTATACAGAGATGTCAACGATCCCGCGAATGTAGATTGAAGTTCAAAATGTGTCGGCAATCCGTATTAATATGGCCAAGCCATGTTTCTCTAGAAATCTTCAACATTCAGTCAGAATCAGTCTGTGATACAAATTACGTCACGTAGTTTTGAACATGCGCGTTCGCATCTCTTAGGAACAGAAGCCTTGACGCCAGGGTAGCAATCTCCATAGGCCGCGCAGCGCCGTTCCCGCACCTCACACTAAGTCGTGGCCAGCGATCGGACTAAAATGACGGAGCAGTTGAAAGGCGTATCTTTCAACGCTTTAGGGCATAAATCGTACATTCAGAGGTATTCCGGACGTATATTTCACCTGAACGATTTTTAGATTGATGGTAATAGTGACTTGGCATTTGCAGCATCGCGAAGTAGTGCTGGAACCTGATGGTGGAACTGGAACAGTAAAGGTAGAATCTCTATTTGTCATGTTGCTGTAACCGTCAATTTGTCCAGAGAACAACTTCAAAGTTGTAAAAATGATTCGCTTTTTCTAATGTTTGAACTGTAAGAATTAATTTTGAAACACATTGGGAAGCATTATTTTACGATGGTCGTTGCTGCGCGACGGCGCTCGCCGCTCGCGTTACTTGCAGTGGCCAACGCCGTGCGGTTTGAAGGAAACTGCAGCAAAGGTCATCGCTGTCCTTTATCCAAGGTCATCGCTGTCCTTTATCCAAGGTCATCGCTGTCCTTGCTACCCAGAACTGCCGGCGGGTCACTGAAGCTTTACGACGCACTCAGCTGCTGAGGCTTTATGGCACCGCTTGCCTTTACCTTGGCGGGAAGGGTGCGCACCGCGGGGCATTGAGCCCTGTACCTCTGGTTTGCCAGACGCGCAGTGGTTAACGCAATCGCATTAAACACTACGCTAACGGTGCTCGGCACGCAGGCCCAAGCCGTTTGATGTTTTTTGTTTCGCCAGTCGATTTTGCAAAAGAATGAGCGTTCTCATGGAAACGTGGGATGGCTTTGTGCGTTTTTCAACTTATTTCGACCCGCTCCATTCAACAATAATGAGACCCCTTAATTCTTTACGGGAAAGGGCATTCCTTGAGGAGAATACTGTGAGGCACATTATTGTTACGAGAACACATTATCGTTCACGGTCAAGTGCTGAAGGGCCATTCTGTCCCACTGCGGTGTGTCTTCCGGCTGTCATTCTGGCGATTATTATATATCCTCCGGGCCGCGATGACTTATGTGACCTACAGCCAGTCCTCGGACCCTACGCCATCCAACCGGGCATATGACTGTCAGTTCCGGCGGACCACCCGAGCCCTTCCTCGGGTCTCATCGAACACTTCCGTCGGTCGGGTCGCGGTCCTTGCGAGCGCAGGACTCTCTGTCAGGTGCCGTGTGCCCCTGGCAGATGCAAGCTACCGATGAGGGTAAAATCACTGGCCCCGGCTTTATAACTGATTGGGAAATGAGCCCTCAAGTGCATATCGATACGGAGCCGACTGTGCGTTACTGGCGGTGCCCGACTGACATGTATGCCCCTTATCGACTTAGGAGGCCCGTGATCGGCGCAGAAGGCTGTCTATATGGCTACTATTTGGCAGCCGTCTCCGCAAGCCGAGCCCATAAAAAGGCTCCGACCAGCCTTTCGTACCCTTAGAAGCCCCAATCGGGCCCTTAATCGTCGGAACCGGTGGGCCCTCTACGCTCTTCGAGACTCTTCGAACACTACCTCTAGCCGACTTGGGGCTACTTGCCAACACAGGGCCCGTTGGTGGCTTTGGGGTCCTGGCAGACGCCGGGCCCCCCAACCAATCCGATCGCTGGCTCTGGCTTTGTCCCTGCCTCGAAAATGGACCAGCAGACTCATGCGGCCACGGAGGCGACTTTACGTTTCTGTTGGTGTCTGACTGACATATAAGTCCTCATCGGCTCAGGGGACCCCTGATAAGCGCACAGGGATCCCTGGCTTGGAATGGAGTGCCCGGCCCTGCGGAACGTGGCCCCTGAATGCGACCTCTGGCCGGCCTCTCGGACCCTTTATCGTGGGTACCGAGGAGTCCTTCGGTCCCCTTGGAACCTAAGGGGGGGGGGGCATGTCCCTACCCGGCCTGCGCTACTGCTCGGGTGGCGCGCCGGACAGAGAGGATTGCGGCCGGATCATGGCGATCAGTCGCCACGTAATGATGCCCGGCAGCCGCGCCATTGGGTAATGTCGGTAAGGTCGTGCTCACACACACACACACACACACACACACACACACAACACACACACACACACACACACACACACACACACAACACACACACACACACACACACACACACACACACACACACACCACACACACACACACACACACACACACACACACACACACACACACACAACACACACACACACACACACACACACTACACACACACACACACACACACACACACACACACACACACACCACACACACACACACAACACACACACACACACACACACACACACAACACACACACATGCGTTGTTCCTCTCTTCTCTCTCTCTCTCTCTCTGTCTCTCTCTCTCTCTCTCTCTCTCTCTCTCTCTCTCTCTCTCTCTCTCTCTCTCTCCAGTTACTTATTTTCGCATTCCTTCCATGGCGCACGGCATTTTTCTGATCCGCCTGTTAACTTCCCACACAAACTCCACACGGTAGCAGCATGTTCTACCTACCATATTCGTACGGTACCAGCATGTTATATCTGCCATACGCCTAGCAGCATGTTGTATCTACCATTATGCCCTCGTTACAGGTTAAGGTGACTCCACTTAATATCCAATGACGATTTTCCTTTCCTTTGCGATTAAAGTTTTGGTTGGTAGGCCGTTTATATTCGCCATGATGGGACGTTTATACGCCACGACCGCTGGCCATATCAGGCCAACGCGGAAGGCCCTTAGGCGACGTTATAAATTCAGTCGGTGACACTGGAACATCAGCCAAGCCATCTAATGTGCAGATGTCTTCCACGGCCAGAAGCGCGGAGTAGTATGACGAAGTTCTAAATGGTTAAACAATGATCTTCTGCCGGTTGATTGATGCGTATTAATTCGAAAAGGTCGTGACACCAACGGTGATGAGATGCCGAACTTAAGCGATCACCGTCTCCACAATTGGCCCGCGACGGTTTCAGCTGAGGCTGGACATTCAGCAGCTTTCATGGAATGATGCCGGTCACTTAACACAACGATGTTCACGGGAGCGTACATTGGCAGCTGCGGAGTAATCTTAGCGCACAAGCGAAGTGGTCTAGATCTAAAAGGGATGCTCCGATTGAGAACACAATCTCCCATTGTATACGCTGATGTATCATCCGTACGTTCGTGGTTCCCGAGCTTGTTCACCTTTGTCAACCGAAATAAAAGGACTCTGTTCAGTAAACGGTCGTGAGGTACGAGGCTCCCGCAGGCAACGTGCTATTGCTGCAAATGGACCATTGAAAACACATCCAAAACGAAATCACATCTGCTGTTGGTACTCACCGACTGACAGATGCCAACCAGCCACTCTAACAGCCAAGCCCATCGACGGCTGCCACCGCTCCCGGTCCCTGCACATAAACCGTCGCCATCCGAAGGCCGTTCCGACGGCCCGCGTGGGCAGCCGTTCAACCGACCGGCTGTCCTCGTCTCACCGGGAGGCCCAGCCGGTGTCGCAGACGCGCCGGACAGGATCCGCTGGCGTTTGTGCCGTGTGCCCCTGCCTGCGGCGCCGGTGGACGGCGCGGCCGCGCCGGAGCGCCGCCGTCGCTGCGCATATGGGACCGGGCAGCCGGTGCCGGGCAGCGAACCTGCGCCAGCCGCCGCTCCACATCCGGCTGATGAGCGCGCGGTTGTCTCAGGAGATGCGCCGGGCCCGCGGGAGCGCGCCCCGCTCACGCACGGCCGCCGGCGGCACCCGCCGCCGGCGCCCGCCGCCCGACCGCCACGTAACGACCCCCGACGGCCGCGCTCCGCGTAATCCGCTTAGGTCGCGCTCATCTGGCGGATCGAGGCTCGACTCCCCGGTGCCCGCAGGTGACCCGAAGGCGTTCCGTCGCGTCCCGCCGGCCGGGTCGCCGCCGTCCGTCGGCGCGAGGGGGTGGGACGACGACGCGCCTGGCCGCCGGAGGTCGGCTCAGCACCAGCGCTCGTCGTCTCGGTCATGTCCTCTCGGGACGTCTTTCTTTGTCAAGTGCGATGCGGCCATCACAACTGGCGTCCAAGCCGCATCTCTGCATCGTGAGGCTCGTGGCGAGCGCATGGTGCTCTGATCAGTCCGCGTTTCTCGCGCATTGCGTGGTGACCGGCGCGCGTCCCGGCGGCTTGGCGAGATAGCATCACACACTCCTTTCTCCACGGCAGATGTGACGAGAGGCACTCGGTCCATTATTCATGGTCGAACCAACAAGCTGTGCCCATCCGCACCGCTGCCGGCCGGCCCGCCGCAGCTGTCTCGGATCCCTAGTCAGTCGCAGGCCCTCCCGTCCGGTCCCGCCCCCATCCCGTTCCGCTCCGTCGCGGTGCGGTTGCCGTCCTCGTTCCGGCCCTGACCCGCCGTCACCGCGGTGTGTCGCACTGGTCGCGACGCGGCCGGGCTCGGTTGTCGCCGGCCACGGCCCGGCGCGCCCTCTCCTTTCCGAGAGTGCGCTGCCGCGGCCGCCGCTCGCCGCGCCGCTGAGAGGGCCCGCTGCTGTCGCAATCGATGACGCAGGGGTGGGCGAAATAGGCCGGCCAGCGCCGCCACTGCAAACACCAGCCTCGCCGGCACCCCGCCGTCCGGCCCCGGTCCGCGGAGGGCGCCGGCCTCGCCCTCCGCCGTCCGACCCGATCCGCGGACTGCGCCGGCCTCGCCCTCCGCCGTCCGACCCGATCCGCGGACGGCGCCGGTCTCGCCTTCCGCTGTCTAGCCCGATCCGCGGACGGCGCCGGTCTCGCCCTCCGCCGTCCGGCCCGATCCGCGGACGGCGCCGGCCTCGCCTTACCGCCGTCCGGTCCGATCCGCGGACGGCGCCGGCCTCGTCTTACCGCCGTCCGGCCCGATCCACGGACGGCACCGGCCTCGCCTTACCGCCGTCCGGCCCGATCCACGGACGGCGCCGGCCTTGCCTTCCGCTATCCAGCCCGATCCACGGACGGCGCCGACCTCGCCGCCGTCCGGCCCGATCCGCGGACGGCACCGGCCTCGCCGCCGTCGGGCGGTGTGAAGCACGCGGCTCCGCGGCGTGTCGTGCCCCGGGACGACCGGTCGGGTCAGCTCGTCTCCCACGCCCCTCCCCTGCATTCCGGGCCGGAGCTGGTGACGTCAGGAGGAGCGCGTGCGGGGCCCGTGTCGCCTCGCGACGCCGAAACGGCCAATACCCGGCCGGCCCCAGCCATCCATCGTGCCGTGTTGGGGAGGAGGCCGCCGGCGACAGGTACTCAGGCCTAAACGGTCCGACCGTCATTCCCGACCACCGCCACAGCGCCGCCGCAGCTAAATTAGGGGAGGCGGGCTTGACAGGATGCGGCGACGCGCGGCGAACGCAGCATGCGGCAACTCCACGGCCTGAACACAGGCTCCGAGAACACCCTCGCCACTTTGTGCCTCAGCTTCGAAATGCATGGTCGCACACTTTGACAGGGGAGAGTCACTGCTTTTATAAACTGTTCTCCCGTTAACGCCTCAGGAGGGGCTGAGCCTCCGGCTGAGGATGGATCCTGTCAATTGCCAAACATGCACGGACTGGATCTACGGACTGGGTTGCCCTTGTTTGTCCTGATAGCTTAGCTGGTTAGGGCGCCAGCCTTCCGATTCACCCGCCTGAGGCGTCATGTTTCGAGCCATTTCAGGCGCTTGCTATTGGCCACGGGCCGCGATGGTCACTTGCCGGTAGCAGCGGCCGCGCTAAAGGTCACGTGACGTCAAACGGAGGACGGACCTGGACGGACGGAAAGCTTGACATGCCGAACATTGCGGCACGTCAAAGTTTCGCCGCGAAATGTCGCCGTTGAAGCGGATGGCGGGGCCAGGGCTCACACACCAAGCGCTGCTTGGCGTGGGCGCTGATCCCAGAGGTCTATTCAGTCAAAAGGTTCGGGCTACATGTTACACAAGTGATGTCGAAGCACAGTAAGGGTGTGTGATGACTTGACTTCAGTTACCAATGGGATGCCTTTAAGATAAGGTTGCGAGTAGTGCCACGTGTCTTCTCTTGCTTGGGCTTGCCTCCGTTGACGGTATGTTGCCTCGAAAGGCGCCCACGAAAGGTTTGCCAGGGATCAGCTTGGGACCGCTCGGCTCGTTTCGGCACATGTTACACCACGCCACGCCGTTTGTCTATTCTTACAGCGAGTTATGATTTGGTGTGAGTCGAGAAACAGGACGGGGATTCAAGCATGGTGACTCGGGCGCCTGGTACCCATGGTAACCAGCAAGGCTGGTAGTTATGGTAACCAGGAAGCCGGCAGAAGCCACGGCTAGCAGCAGGCTCAAGTCGCGACCCGTGCCTCGGCGCACAGCCCACCTCTTTGCGGCGCTGAGGAGCCTATGCATAAGCTTTCCAACGCACACGAGCCACCGTCCGCCCTCTCGGAGAGCTCATTTAAGCCCTGAGGCCTCGCTTTTCCACTGGGAGTGTTTCCTGGCCGCACCTGAGCCCGCTCAGGGCCAGCAGGCCGGCGTTACTTGAGCGGCGGATGGCGGAGGGACGACGGACGGCGACTGCGCGCGGAGGGCGCGCCCGAGGCGCTCCCCGCGGGGCATTCGTTCGCAAGAGCCGACGCCGCGCTCTGGCAGGCCGGCCGCCCGCCGGGCGCTGCGCTGCAGCTAAACGGATATTTTTTCGGGTAAACGGAGAGAAACGCTGCCGAGTGGCGCGGGCCGCAGGGTGTCGTCTAATACCCGCCGGCACCGCCCGCGGCACAAGGGAGGCAGAGGCGGAGCCGACGAGAAACAACAGACTTAATAACCAGTCCGTTCTTGGGCCAGGGCTCGAGACGTGAGAGGTTAAGTCAGGGTGCAGGGGCTCTAGCGCCCTGACCGCAGAGCGGGGAGAGGCTAGCCCAGTGTGCTCTGGCTCCCTGACCGTGGAGACGGGAGGGGTTAGGCTAGGCTGCAGGTTCTCCAACGCTGTAGCTGGCAAAAAACGTTTCAAGATCATGGACGCTGGTTGTATAACGCACAATGGGCTACGGTGACCCAGACCTGGCCAGAGGCTGGACCACCTGGCCGCGTCTGCCGCCTGCTGGTCCAACGCTTTCCGGTCGAGCCTCGCCTACCCCGGCGTCGTTGTTTATCATGTTACATTTGAGTGCGTTAATTCAGGCTGCGTCTCACCTACCTCGGCGCGATTGAAGCCCGATATTTTGCAGAAGGTCTCGTTGCAGTATACGATGGGGTAGTCCACAATCTGGGCGTTGGCCAGCAAAAAGCTGCTATCCGCTGAAACCGGAGAAAAACGTGGTAGAACAAGAGCATCGAATCACCATGGAAACCATCCCCGAGGCTGCCGCTCTGTACAGCACCGACGAAGACTGAAAAACGACAAATATGCCAGTCACTCACAGAAGTTTCGACTGCAGAATCCAGCCAAATGGGTTAGCTGTGCCGAGGACTAATTGGAAATGCTTGGTAGCTTTGAAAGTAAGGGCACTCCGTCGCAAAAATAACTTGAGTAAATCTAACGGGCGCACATGGGAGCAATCGAGCGGCATTTCCAAAGTCAGACTTTGGACTTCAGAAGACGTGATCTGGCCACTAAAAGGCACGGCATCTGTTGCAAAGCCAGCGGCCGTCGCGCACCGGTGCTCCGGCTCCACGTGCCCGGAGGCACTCCTTCCCTGTTTTTTTCAGACTCCTCCTGAAGCCCACCCTGCTCACCGCCACATTGGGCATCAGCATGAAACACGCCTCACGTGTGCACGTTTTACCGGGAGTGCTCTGCGCACGCAGGCCGGGTGTGGACTCTCGCTCTCTCACTCCTGCACGAAAGCCAGGAAACTGAGTGATCTTTAACCGATACACCACTATCTTGAGTCAATTTTCTCGTGACGAAAATGGGGAAATTTGTTTTGCGAGTCGTATTACGTTGTACTTGTCCACCTGCATTTTCTAACTTTGACGTTAAGCCAAGTGCACATATTCAAATATGCCACAGATTTGATAGAGCAGGGAAGCACGTGTCCCGGGGACACCATGTGCGTACACCACAACAGTACGTGACCCAACTGGCAATCCTGCCGTGACACACATTGCTTACTAAGCGGACACGGAACGCAGCCGCGTCCAGTCAGTCAGAGCCTAGCTTTAGCTCAGAGGTGAGAAACGCTTCTGGTTTACCGGAAAAGATCGGTGACAAAAACGGACACTTTGCAAGCCAAATGGGACAAAATTTCGGGAACGGAAACAAATAACAGCATACCAGGCCACATAACAGTACAGCATACCGAGCTAAATGAAGCTTCAAACCTATTAGTTTGCACTCGCAGGCGCTTGCAGCGTGGACATGCGTAGAGTACATGTCAAAACGCTAACATTTCGCTGTATGAGCAAGTTGAGCCACAAGATATTGCCAAACAGGGCAGCCTTAATCAGGATAGTTGTTGGCAGGTGACAGAAACGCAATCCAAACCATTTTATATCAGTGCTGACTTCACAGATCAGTGGCGACACAATGTTGTTTCCAATGCACCTCAGATCAGCACTTTTCACTGACTTTTTCAGCCACAATTCACTTCACATACTTAACAGTATAAAATACCAAATTACTAGGCTTATTACTGTTCGTAAGAATCATGGCTGACCACAGCATCTTGCGACGAATGTGATCGGTTTGCCGCCGCTAAAACCGCAGGGTTTTAAGCGTCGAGCCATTTGAGACACATGGTCTCGAATGCCCGCCACGCGGTAATGAATCCCGTATAAGGCTGTGGACTGCCGTGGGTTATGTCATGTTGTGAGGAACGGATGGGCTTGAAAAACGTACCCAGTCGTGAGTTGTTTTTTTTTTCAAGGCGCTGTGTGGCTTTTCTAATAATCGACCATGAAGTGCGTTCCTGGAAATAGCGTTAAATAGCTCTGCCTAGTAGTAGTGCCTAGACATTAAAGCGACACATGCCAAGGATTCATCCGGGGCTTTCTGCTGCTGAGAGGAACAGCGGCTTTGGGGTAAGATGGCGAGCACCGCTGTGGTGGGCCTCACATTGCCCGTCGCACCTCAGATTTAGCGTTCTGATGGGTGGACAGCCGCGAGATAAAATGTTTTTAATTGTCATCGTATTCTAAATAGAGCTAAATGAAAGTGCTAGAGGTGTTCAAAAATGTTTAGCATGATATTGCAACGGTTTCTAAAATGTTGGGATCCAGGTGACAATTTAGGCGGCTCCAAATTTCATCGGTGATGACAAGGCATTTTTCACCCCTGCGTCAGCTGGGCGCGCATCATTCGCTCATATCGCGAGCGAGTCATATGGCGATCGGCGTGGGCAGAATTGGATGCAGAACTAACCGTTCACATCGGCACAGTCCGGGAAGGACAAGCGAGAGGGGGCCGGTCACGAGCAGGACTGAACCCCCTTATAAACGTTGGCTATCATGACGCGTGTGACACTTCACAGCCGCACACGCCGATCGCAGCTGAGGACACCGAAAATAAGCCGGCAGTGAGACTCAAACACAAACGCTCAGCCGTGAGGTGAGCATTCCACCGATGGCCCCACCACGGGCACTGGGCACTCCCCATCTGTCCGCTGCCGTCGTGGAAACGACATGACCTCGGGCGGTCAGGCCGCAGCTGGGTCGCGTGTCCTACCGTGCCAGTGGCCCGCAATGCTCGCGCCGCTGCCCCCTGCCCTCCACTGCCTGCCCGCGCTGAGGGCCGCGGTGGAGGGCAGGTCTTCCATGAAGGGGACCGGGCCAGCAGTGAGCGTGCACCTTCTCGAAATAGTAATGGCTTGCATGTTTTGGGGCTCGCCGCAGTGGCAGCAACAAAGTGCAGAGTAAACTACCGATTCAAATTTCCCGAAATCTTGCAGTTATAAATAGACGCTTGTAGATTTGTTGAAGGCGTTGGACTCGTCGTTCGCTACAAGTAGCCTCAAAATCAATCCAAACAAAACGTCTAGGGAACGAAGTCTAGGGAGACATCACTCGTGTGAAGCGATGCACTCGGTGCAAGCGATGCGATGCGATGCCTCACTAAATAGTCTGTCAAGCATCTGTTATGGAGTGGCAATTGACTTTAATAAATTTTGGACAGAAACGTCAGTTTCCACCATGTACTTTATTGCATTACGATATGGGGTAGCTATGGCGTTGCACAGAGGCGGCTCATTCGGATAATTAGCCACTACGGGTCATCATCCACTGCAGGCCAGCAACCCTTGCAGCTCAGCAGCCAATACAGGTCATCAACCCCTGCAGGTCATCAACCCCTGCAGTTCAGCAATCACTACAGGTCATTAACCCCTGCAGGTCTCCAAGCCCTGCAGATCATCAACCCCTGCAGTTCAGCAGCCACTACAGGTCGCCAAGCCCTACAGATCATCAACCCCTACAGTTCAGCAGCCACTACAGGTCATTAACCCCTGCAGGTCACCAAGCCCTGCAGGTCATCAACCCCTGCAGGCCATCAGCCACTACAGGTCATTAACTACCGCAGGTCATTAACCACTGCAGGTCACCAACCCCAGCAGGCCATCAACCACTACAGGTCATTAACTACCGCAGGTCATCAACCACTGCAAGTCATCATCCACTGCAGGTCATCACAAACTGCAGCTCATCAACCACGGCATTGCCTTTTCCACTTGCACGTCGAAGCAGACCTCCGTACATATGGAAACATTGAAACGTCCGTCCTGACATTGGCGTCCAGTTATGTGATCGGGACAGGGCCGTGATCACCGAGTGCTGACCGATCCATACGCGCCTCGTCGCCTGCGGAATCCCCTGCCATCGCGGCGGGGCGTCCAGCCGGCATTCCCGGGACACCTCTGCCGGGCTCCTGCAGCTGGCGCGCGTGTGAACAGAGCTGGTCAAACGCATTTTTAGCTCCGGTGCAGCGACGGTCTGGAGCACGGCTACCGCTGATATCATGGGGGAGGACCAAAACTGCGACAGGGTGCGCGAGAAGGCCTCGGCCCTGACTGAGCAAAGGGTGACTGGCGTCTGCCCAGGGTATCTGACGCAGTGAGAGTCTTATTTTTGCGTTTTATGTTGTGTTGGCTCAGGGTCAGAAGTCATCAAATGGAGATCGCACGTGATAGATGGCGATGGCGATGACGGTGGCACTCCGGCCGATGCCTGGCACCGATTCGCTTACCTTCTAATGAACAGTCAGTGAACTTGACCCAACACTTTGTTCACGAATACAATCGGCTAGCTTGCCTTTACGTGCCCTTTTAACCCGGGACATCTGTTTGCATATTGTGCATGGTAGGGTGACTGATTTGGATCAGAAGCGGCGGCGGGTGCGAGCAGTACCCTGACCTTTCAGTATCGACTGGCCACCTACGCCGCCCGGCGAGGTCAATGGCTCCCACTGCAGCAATCTGATAAGGCGCTAATTTGCACGTGAACCCCCTGGGCAGTTTAGGAGATAGCATGCCCTGGCCGAACTTGCTTGCCCACCAACAAAACAGAGGCTTGGCAATATGACAGACAAGCTAAAGGTCATATAATTGGTGCATGATGCACATGGTGCCGTCCCAGAAGGCGATACACACAAATAAATTGTGGCTTAGTCAGGTATCTTGCACTATAGATACTGAAACGTGCCTAAGCCCGTTTGGGGAATGCAGCTGATACGCGACGGCACATTTCCTCATCGCTTTTGTATGCGGTAAATTTGACATGAAACGCGTGCGATGGGACCGATTGTTCCCACTGCCCGAGGTCTGGGAACCTATCGGTTCGATTGGTGGAAGGCCCTGAAATGAAAACGTGAGCTCTGAACTATCTTTGTCAAAAGCAAGCAAAACGAAAAAGCCGGTGCCGCCCTCAGGATAGCAAAAAGTGGTTAACTTTAAGCTTTTTGTTTTCTCTATTTTATTACTTTTTGTTCTTGTTTACTACTATTCATGTGATATGGAAATTTGCTCGAAAATAAAAGGAAGAACGCGGGCCCGTTTAGCGCCCCCAAACCACGCCGTCGATTGCCGGAGCAATGACACTGCTATGCACATGTCAGGAGCGCGCACTCCGCCAGTCCTGGTCGAGCGACCGGCATATTTCAGGCCGCGGCATTGTACCAAGATCAGCATGCAATCTACGACGACTGCATCCCGGTACAGTTCATTGGCCACAAAACAGACTGGGGACCCCCCTAATCTGCCACCGACGGTTTGGTGTCGTCATCACGCTGCCGGGCGGTGCCCAAGTCCATCCGACTACAGGCTCGCCCCGGCTCCGGCCCCGGCCCCGGCCCCGGCCCCGGCTCCGGCCCCGGCCCCGGCCCCGGCCCCGGCTCCGACCCCGGCCCCGGCTCCGGCCCCGACTCCGGCCCCGGCCCCAGCCCCGGCTCCGGCCCCGGCTCCGGCTCCGGCCCCGGCTCCGGCCCCGACTCCGGTCCCGGCCCCAGCCCCGGCCCCGGCCCCGGCCCCGGTTTCGGCCCGCCGCGCGGTGCCCTGGAATCTGTCCGCTGGGAAATCCGCCACCGAAGGGCGGCCAGCACCAGACACCGGCTGCTGGGGCCTCGGTTGAGGTGTGATGTACTGCCGCACCGCGGCGCGAGCGACGCCCCCACCTCCGCCGCAGCTGTAGCTGAGATGGATGTATGCGCCTGACGGCTTCTCCTTTCCGCCTGCAGCCAACTTGATCTTTAATTATTCAACCCTCGCTGACATAAGAGTGGGGTCGGTTCCCCCTTAAGAATTTTGAGGATATCTTTCTGGTATGACGTACAATCGCACGCACATTTTTGATAGACCCTGGAGTATGCTTTTGGTGCGTTTCGACACCAAAAATATTATATAGCGTTCGATTTCAAAGAAGCGACGGCTTATGCAGAACACTGCGCAGGGATCCCGGGCGGCGCGAGCGGTGAGCGGCGATCAACGGATCCGCTGATCGAGCGCGGTGGGCCGCCACTTTAACATCAAGGGGTCCTTTGCTTTAAAGATTTGCTCAAAACACACCCAACCATTTATAATTGCACTTGCAATTTAGCAAGGAATAATTATGTGTAGGTGCGGCGACATGAGATGGTTTCGTTAACATGGACATGCGGAGCCAAAATAGATTCGTTTCAAGAAAAAGGGCCTTTAATCTTGTCTAGTTGGGTCAAGTTTTGACCTAACAAGATAAAACTTAGCACCAATCGCCAGATCACGTTGAGATCAATCCATTGTTTGTTTTCCACGAGGCTCTACCGTTTTTAGTCTGGCAACGGCGGGGAAGGTCACATCGACCCACATCGGGCCGCGTTGCGAAAAACGGCGAATCATGGCGAGGATTAAGCCACCGGGTCCCCGTTTGCATTTGCCGCGCAATGAACGCTAGCCCGTTCTCCCCCGTCAGAGGAGCGCCTGTCCGTCTCCCCCGTCAAAGGAGCGGCTGTCCGTCTCCCCCGTCAGAGGAACGCCTGTCCGTCTCCCTCGTCAAAGGGGCGTGTGTCCGTCCCCCCCCCCCCCGTCAAAAGAGGGGCTGTCCTTCTCCCCCGTCAGAGGAGCGGCTGTCCGTCTCCCCCCGTCAGAGGAGCGGCTGTCCGTCTCTCCCGTCAGAGGAGCGCCCTGCCCGTCTCCCCCGTCAAAGGAGCGCCTTGCGTTCTCGCCTCAGCCGGGCGAGTCTATGCGCTCAGGAAGCGGCCGGGCTCACCAGTCCACTAGCGGGTGGTCGATGGTCCATCCCAGGCCATATAACGATCACCGTTGGACACACTATTGACGTGCAACTGACCGGCACGGCTCAGCGAGGAGGAGAGGGACGGGGAGAGGGACGGCAGTCCCACCCGGCCCGGTCCTCCGCCCACTCAGATGGTCATGGCTGATTCTCAGATCGGCGTCGCCACGGCTGAGCTTCCGACGACTAGGTCCGCTGGACAGAGACAGAGCGGGCCTGACAGTGATGTGGGTCTGGCAGTGGTGTGGGTCTGGCAGTGGTGTGGGTCTGGCAGTGGTGTGGGTCTGGAAGTGGTGTGGGTCTGGCGACGGTGTGGGTGGGTCTGACTGTGATGCGGGTATGACTGTAGTGTGGGTCTGGCGATGGTGTGAGTCTGGCAGTGGTGTGAATCTGGCAGTGACGTAGGTTTGGCAGTGGTGTGGGTCTGACTGTGATGTAGGTATGACTGTAGTGTGGGTCTGGCGATGGTGTGAGTCTGGCAGTGGTGTGAATCTGGCAATGACGTAGGTTTGGCAGTGGTGTGGGTCTGACAGTGGTGTGGGTCAGGCGGTGGTGTGGGTCTGACTGTGATGTGGTTATGACTGTAGTGTGGGTCTGGCGGTGATGTGGATCTGGCAGTGGTGTGGGTCTGGTGGCGGTGTGGGCCTGATTGTGATGTAGGTTTGGCAGTGGTGTGGGTCTGACAGTGGTGTGGGTCTGGCATTGGTGTGAATCTGGCAGTGACGTAGGTTTGACAGTGGTGTGGGTCTGACAGTGGTGTGGGTCTGACGTAACGTCGGTTGGACACGACCTCTGGCCGTCAAAGAATCGCAGCCACAGTGCAGGTCGGAGGGGTCACGGCTGGCCCTCTATGCCGAGCAGCCGTGCAACTGTCGGCCCGACCAGATGACCAGATCTGCGCATGAGAGCGCCGTTCCACCTCCACATCCCTGCACATTCGGGCAGGGACGCGCTGGACGGCGGCTTCGAGGCTGAAACCTCATCACTGTCTCTCCGTCCCGGTTTGTTAGTCCTGGTAGCTCAGCTGTGGCTGGAGCACGTGCAATCCATTCACCCACCTACAGCGGGGAAGGAGATCGAGTCGCTTTCAGAGCTCGCTATTTGCCTCTGATGACTGGGATGGCCTGCAGCCGGCAGCAGCGGTCGCGCTAAAGGTCAGGTGACATCAGGGGCAGGGTGAACCACTCCCAGCACTACGGCGCGGTCAACTTACGCCGCGAATATCCACTGTTGGCTTGGAATTTCACGATCTGATGGTGCGTCAAGAGATTACGAAACAAGCACTGCTCAGCGAGGGTTCTGCCCCTAAAAGTCCATCCAATCAAAATGTGCGGGCTAAATATTCAACCAGAATGAAACGTTGGGCGCACTAACCCCGAAGGTTCCCTGACGCCAAATTAAACGCATCGTCCACTGACGCTGGCAACGCCCTATCGTGTCTGAATTACGTTGCCATTTCTTGCCGGGAATTTGACCAGTGATACTTGAGCCTCATGAGATCAATGATGTACTACACTACTAGGCTGCAGTCATTTTTTCCATGGGTGAAAAACTACCCAGACAGCTGATGAGTGAATAAACAAACCACACTTCGGCGCAAAGTTCATTTGTTTAGAAAGAATCGTTCTGAAAGTATACAAACAACCTTTATGAATCGAGATGTTTATACTACGCCGAATCAGGACGACGTTTAGCACATCTGCACCACTCCTTCAAAGGCGTAGCGATTTTTTTATTAAACTAGAACTTTGCCCGACCCAGAAAGGTGCCAAATAACGCATAAAAACACAGATTCACAGCCAGAATATGCAGCGACCTGGATTGATCAGACGGATTTCATAATGCGATGCGATCTGCTGGTTTGGATGTGAATTGGATTGACGATATATCATTATATAATATTTGGATGAAATGCGAGCCTGGACGTACATTACCTTATGTTTTTTGAATAATAAACAGACGATGCGTCTCAAAAACAGAATCACATGGGCAAAACGAGTCAGATATCCCCGTCCATACCCACAATTGCTATCATCTTTACCTGTGCTAAGGTTGCACAAACCTTAAGCAGAATGTTTGCCACGCAAATCGTCATTCGATCAAGAATGAAAGTTTTCCAGTGCTTCACTGCGCTTTGGTTTATTTAGAGCGCATTAAAATCGGATCGGATCGCCCATGGAAAGGATCAATAGATTGAGACTGAATCTGGACGGTGACTGATGGGATACCGATTGGATTTCATCAAACACAACTTATCCGTGTTGTGCTCTGCTCGCAAAAGTTCACAACTGTTAAAGCAGTGCAATTTGCACCTCAGTTAAGTTTACAGCGCCAAGGGTAGGGTTCCTGCCGATATCTGGCGCTCCATCCCACTCTGGACATAGATACATACATGATATATAGATGCATGGTATATACATAGGTAAATGGACTTTATTACTCCCATCGCGCACGACCAGCACAGCATACGCATTGCTGCAAACAGGGCGCCCAGCTCTGTGGGCGCAGCGACTTCTTCATCCGTTCGTCGGGAGTCCGCTTCAGGAGGGGGCGGGGGCAGCGGGGTCCAGCCCGACTGCGACGAGCCTTGATTGGCTTCGCGGTCAAGGTCGCTGTCAGGTCCGAGCCAACCCCCGGACACGTGGCCGGCCAGGCTCCGCGGCACCGCCAGACTGCCTCCCCGGCACCGCCAGACTGCCTCCCCGGCACCGCCAGAATGACTCCCCGGCACCGCCAGACTGCCTCCCCGACACCGCCAAACTGCCTCCCCGGCACCGCCAGAATGACTCCTCGGCGCCGCCAGAATGACTCCCCGGCGCCGCTCGGCAGGCTTAAAGGGAGTGTTCCACATTTGTATGGGGGTTTTGAACTGAAATAGCCGTCTTGAAGATCATTTGGTGCAGTTTGCACCCTTGCCCTTCTTAAAGCCTGAATCACTCTAGCTTCTGAGCGCGAGCGAAGACGTGCAGACTATTTCAAGGAGACTATTTCAGGATCACTCAGCCATCCATGATGTCATAATAACGTCATTTAAGTCTTGGTATTGCACTAGTCATGCAACAATCAAAGTCCATAAAAATAAAAAATGTTGGTTCGTTCACATTTGGCGTTCGTGGGCACCACTTCCAGAAATAACGACTGGAAATTGGTCTTCAATCCACGTTGTGCGAGATACGATGGCGTAATCAAGCAAAGAACTGTTGAAGAGCATGCTTACAATATAGGGGAATTGTCTTATCTACAACGGTCCTTTTCACTTAAAATACACCAACACTTATAAGTGGGCTTACGTCATGATATCTGATGTTTGCGTCAGTGTTTCCAAATGTGGGACAGTCCCTTTAAGACACGCATGTCATGATCCCTAATATTTGTACGTTAAAACGTCGAATTATCTGCTAGTGAACGATTCCTAGCATGCAACATTTTAAAACATTGTGCATATACATGTATGTATATATATATATATATAGATATATATATAAATAGATATAGTAGAGATAGAGAGATGAGAGATGAGATATATAATCGATATAGAGATAGATATATATATATATATAAATATATATATATATATATATATATAGATATATATATATATATATATATATATATATATATATATATATATATATATATATTATATATAATAGATATATATATATATATATAGATATATATATATATATATATCTATATATATATATATATATATATATAATATATATATCTATATATATATATATATATATACTATATATATATATATATATATTATATATGTGTGTGTGTGTGTGTGTGTGTGTGTGTCGTGTGTGTGGGTGTGTCGTGTGTGTGTGTGGTGTGTGTGGGTGGTGTGTGTGTGTGTGTGTGTGTGGGTGGTGTGTGGTGTGTGGTGTGTGGTGTGTGTGTGTGTGTGGTGTGGGTGTGTGTGTGTGTGTGTGTGGTGTGTGGTGTGGTGTGTGTGTGTGGTGTGTGTGTGTGTGTGTGTGTGTGTGTGTGTGTGTGTGTGTGTGTGTGTGTGCTGTGTGTGTGTGTGTGTGTGTGTGTGTGTGTGTAGTGTGTGTGTGTGTTGTGTGTGTGTGTGTGTGTTGTGTGTGTGTGTGTGTGTGTGTGTGTGGTGTGTGTGTGTGTGTGTGTGTGTGTGTGTGTGTGTGTGTGTGTGTGTGTGTGTGTGTTGCATGTGTGGCTGCGTCTTATCGCGACGCATGTCTTCTGGTCGCTTTATGATAGCATCGCTCCCTTTGAATAGGAATGCAATTATCGATCTGCATTTTTTCCTTTGGCCAATGGGTGTTTGACGACTAGGCAACAGAGGCCTTCGACCTCATTTGGTGTCCAACCGGCGTATTTCCGGCGACCAAACTCCGCGATGACTATTTTTGAGTGCCCCTCATGGCACCCGATCTTATTAGTAGCCATGAATGATCTGCGAAACAAGAGCAGAAGGAGCCTCTCGGGTGCGAGGAAGTTTTGTATAGAGTTCTTGAACTTCGTAATGAACATTGCTGTTTCCAACTACCCGCATATCCGCCTTTTGTCTTGGGGCTATTTGTGACAAAGCAATAATGAAAGCTTAAGCAGATGCTAAAATAGCGATCAGGTAAAAGCATAGACAAAACGGTCAGCGGCATTCCAGCATCATTGTGATGTGTTTTACCTCGGAATTTGCTGCTTGAAGTGCTTCAGGCAAGATCAATCTTGAACGAAGTCACAAACTGATTTTCGAAACAAAATAAACAACGCTATCCATCAAAAGCTGCTCTTTAAGGTGTTCGACCCTGCGCTTTGAAACACATTTGAAATATGTTTTGGCAGCTGATAAGACTAGACTGAAGTTAAAATAACTACAAGACTCTCCTATCAGAGACAAGGACGCGGTTACGGTCCCAAACCCGAGATTCACGCACTAACAAGCCGCCCTCCGCCAGCTTCCAAAAATGTCCCACCAAATGAACTCACACGGGCGCAACACATGTCGTCCACGTTGAACCTACCAAAGCTGTCGCTTCCACGCACACCACGTGCTCCCCCACCCTCGGATGACTTCAGGCGTACCGCGACGTCGTTGGACCGTCTCCCCCCGCGGCGCCCACCGTGGGCACGTGCGGCCGGCCGCGTGCCGAGCCGTGCGCGACAGATCGGCGGCGGCGGCAGGGGCGGGGGCGGGGGCAGGAGGCGCGCCTGTTGCCCGCCGCCGCCGCCGCCGCCGCTGTTGTGTGCCGCCGTGACGGGACGGGGCCGCCGCCGCCGCCGGGCGCGCTTCAAAATACCCGGCCGGAGGACGCCGCTCGCCCGAAATAGTCGGCCAATCAATGCCGGCAGCCGGCCTGCGCGGATCGCCCGCGGCGTTCACACGGCCGCCGCGGCAAGAATGGAAGCGGAGAGGTGGACCGGCCCGGGACGCGGCGCGGTCGCCGGCGGGACGCGGCGCGGCCGCCGGCGGGACGCGGCAGGAGACGCGCGCAGCCTGGGGCGACGTCGGTCCGCGCCGCCGCTGAGAAGCTGGCCAGGCGCGCTGCCCGAGTAGGTCGAGAAGCCCTCCGTGATGGGTGACGGCAGTCGAGTGTAGCCGTGGAATGAGGTCAAGCACCTCCGCAACCTCTCACCTACAAGATGAGCTGGATTTGGAGCATCGATACAGGCTGCCAAAAACGTTGCTATGCGATGACAAAATCGTATTGCTGTTAATTGCTTTCATACACAGCCTTCATCCAACGAAACCTACGAAAACAGCGGTTCTTTTAGCACCCTTATGCAGACCAAGCTAATTACTGCCACGGTGTAGCTTGTAGCAGCAATGATCTGTATTGTTCACAGTTTATTACGTGACACTCCTTTTTCCTGTTCCTGAATATTTGTGGACGACACCTTTGTGTGGCTTGAACAACACTTTGAAACAAAAACGAGCATTTTGCAACGGATAATGCGTCATTATAGCCACAAAAAACTGTGTCATCACAGAAACAAAATTGTGGTTGCAAATAGGTTAAAGGTAAATCTCAAAGCATGAAACCAATGCATCGCAAGACATTTTGGTCTTAACAGCAGTACCAACCCTTGAAGTTCCCACAATGCCGAAGTTTCTTTTTTAACGAAGAGATGTCAAACGGGTCCCGATGCTAGCCCTGGTTTCCTGTTGCACGTGAAGTGGGTCCTGGTGCGATCTCTGGTATCCTGTTGCATGTGAAGCGGGTCCTGATGCGAGCCCTGGTATCCTGTTACATGTGAAACGGGTCCTGATGCGGGCCCTGGTATCATGGTACATGTGAAGTGGGTCCTGATGCGAGTCCTGGTATCCTGTTACACGTGAAGAGGGTCCTGATGCGAACCCTGGTATCCTGTTACATGTGACGCTACCAAGAAGTTTGGATTTTTACATTGCGTTCTTAAACATAGCCTGCATCGCAAATAGCCATACAATACATAGACCAAAGCATATTGCATTGCACTGACACATTGGCCGAAAAGCCTGCGCAAAATGTTCATTTTCCCCTACATTAGAAACCCCAAGCCATCCAGACTGACTGCACTGTTCACGTTGTGCTTAATTAGTTGTCTATGGAAACCATGTGCTACGACAAGCTGACGAAGGCAAGTCCCACCAGAACAATTATCTGTACCGTCAAAACATGTGCATCGTTGCCCCGGTGATCGCATGTGGTGGCTAGATTTCGGCATGACTAGACACCATCCATGGGTGTTAATGAGTTCAAGATTGTGGCATAGATGGTGTGGCTGCAGCCACACTATGTCTCATTGAAATGGTTATGGTGACATTCCTCTCCCATTGGAACATGACATCGTATTTTTTTCATCACTTTCATTTTCATCGTTCATCGTATTTTCTGTGGGGGTACTGGGGCCCACTGTTCACTTGGTTCCCCAATTTGGGTTCTGATCCCCGATGTTTTTGCCAGAATATAACAAACAAAAGTTGGTGGCAAAACTAAATATCACTAACGGATCACGTACACTTATCATCAGTTCATGGTCGTGACTACCACGCTGTCCAAATAACTGTGTCTGATAAATTATACCAATAGTAAAAAAATGAACATCACCATTTGCCAAAATCAGTGGGAGAAGTCCGTTGATAAGCACATCCGGACACAGGTTAGGTTATTGGGCCATCAACCAGCCCCCCCCCCTCACTCTAAAATAACATACAGGAATTACCGCCACGGAATATTCCGTTTTAACGGCCTTGCCTCACGAGGTATTGCAAACGTTAGTAATATCAGCTCCAGCCCCAGTCAAAAACATGTCTGGTAGGCGATGGTGGTTACGTCCTCTGCTGTTTACCAGGACCTCACACCCAGAATTCCCGGCAGGCGACTGAGGAGAGACCGCAGCGGGCGCACGGTACCAAACGGGCGCCTCAATCCTCGAGGTCCTGCGCATCGGCGGTGCACCTGCCAGCATACTGCGCCGCACGGCAGCTGGGGACTGCGGCGCAGTCGTCAGCGCTTGAGGTTAGCACCGCCGAACCGCGTCCGGCTTCGCAGTGTGTGTGAGTGTGTGTGTGTCATTGGGGCTTTACGACGCACTCTGCTGCTGAAGCTATGTGGTGTCGCCTGCCCCTCACCCTGGCAGGAAGGGCGGGCACCGCGGGAAATCGAACTTCACAGTGCGTGGATATTGGCGCGGATGAAACACGCGGACTGTAGTGAATACTGAGGGCATAGAGCGGAATGGAAAATGTATGTACGCTCATGTATGTGCAAAGTTCAAAACATCTGCTGAAAGAATCTCCTACAGTAAGCTTTTAAATGAACCTGCGAGGAGCATTATGAATATCAATATATCGTTTACTGAGCGCTCATTCTAAGAGAACGGAAGGTGCCTTTTTTGTCTTAATTGTCTAAAGTAAAAAAAAAAACGCACGCCTGATGGCGGGAGTAGGGGCTTACGGCCACCCCATCTATGGCTGCACCCATAGTTTTCATTGACTTAGCAGCAACGTACTGGCATAACGTAATGCTAAGGCAGATTTCAGCGGTTTCGAGCACTAGTGGTCAGCAGCGAAGTACGATGGCCTTTTGATATGGGTAATCAAAAAGAGATAATGGAGCAACAAACTTCTCTCCCTAATAAGCACACCATTATAAAATGATCTTCGAGCCTCCAAGCGGTCCGCTGAGATGAAATGATAGCTCTTGCGTGTTTGAAATGCTTTCAGACACTTGACACGGATCAATGTCTCCAGACGATGAGTGGACCACTGCCACATTGAAGGAGCACTCCCAGATCCTTAGCGTTCTCGACGACACCACTCTGACATCTCTGAAAATCATTGTGATGTCCGCTGAAATCTCCTCAGAGCGTACTTCTACCGAGTGTACCAATGAATCCACGCAGCGTAGATTTTGAAACGCGATCACTTCTATCCGCAGAGTAGCATTTCGAGATGATGACATAATATCGTAAACAACTAATCCCGAGTTGTTTTTTACGTGGACACTCGGTCATGCTCGCGGTCACGAAGGCAGAATGCGTGCGGCGGGGGGGGGGGGGGGGGCAGAGAATGACGTGAGTAAAACGCCCCCACACTTTAGAGCACCTTGTGTTTCACCAGAGTACGTTTGTCTTTTGCAGAGGCGCACAGCAGGGGTGGAGGCGGGCACGTGCCCATACTAAGGACAAGACGCGTACCTACATATCGGACATCTGTGAATATCTCACGGAACTGCCAACGGTGCATGGTTTTACATTGCCCATTGAAACGCACCGACACATGACATCAACGGACCACAAGAACAGATCAAACTATTCGTAAGAGTCCGTAGCTGTTTCTCCCAACAGTAGAGAATCTCACATGGAACTCCCGTCGGAATTATAATATACTAGAATACCAATACACTAGAATACCAGAGGTGGGAGCCCATTACAAAAATATCGTGCATGCTACCGCCAGTACTTGGATGCCCTAGGATACTTAACTACTCGTCCATCTGTTAGCACGAATGCATCAATACGTACAACTTTTTAGGCCGATCTATGCAGAATAATTTAAGATCGTTGTGTACCAGGGCAGTTCTGAAACAGGTGGTACCAAAGTAACACGTAGCTGCGGCAAACGTGGTGGGGACCTTTTCCCACGCCTGGTGAATGGAGAGCCGCGTCTCATTTAAACTCATGGTAGTGATCTTGCTATGCCGGTAAGCCTCCAAACATCACCTCAGTGTTGACATGGCGCGAGCCCTGCACAGCCAAAGGCCGGCGGGGGATGCATTAACAATCCCCAGCGCTGGTGATGTTCTGTGAGTTAGGCCATGTGTGGACTGCGCAGAGTCCTGCATAGCCAAAGGCCGGCCGGGGATGCATTAACAATCCCCAGCGCTGGTGATGTTCTGTGAGTTAGGCCATGTGTGGACTGCGCAGAGTCCTGCATAGCCAAAGGCCGGCCGGGGATGCATTAACAATCCCCAGCGCTGGTGATGTTCTGTGAGTTAGGCCATGTGTGGACTGCGCAGAGCCCTGCACAGCCAAAGGCCGCCGGGGGATGCATTAACAATCCCCAGCGCTGGTGATGTTCTGTGAGTTAGGCCGTGTGTGGACTGCGCAATTTGCGAAAGCACGTGACCGATTGTAATAGCCCGGTGAACAAACGCGTAGACGAAATACGTATACTCCACTGACCATGGCTAATCAGCCTCGTCCTTTATTTCCACGGTGCGGGTGTGGGCTAGAGCACCACTTCAATCAATTAGCGCATTCATCCATCATCCAAATCAATATATACATCGAAAAAAGCATGATGGTATTACGATGTTGTGACGCATTATGGAATCAGGTATTCTGCACTGTTGAAGTGCGTCAATGCAAGACGTTGTAACACTGTTGTGATAACTTCAGTGTCCGTCATTAGTTCCATACGCGTTCGATAAAACACCGCCAAAGCCGACGCTGTCGACCACCTGCAAAAACACGGGCAGGAGCAGAATATGGCATGGTCTGCTACTGCTCCAGACATCCAGCGCGGAGGGGCACACAACAAACAAGATGGGCAGCCGTCCCATGCCCTGTAACACCACACTGACCTGTCCCTCACCCCTGGCCCTTTCACGCGGTCCTCTGTCTCTATCCCGCGTCTCCTGTCCCTGTGACAAGCGTCCCTGTATCTTCCATCCCTGTGGCAAGCGTCCCTGGCTCTCCCATCCCTGTGACAGGCGCCCCTGGTCACACGCGTCCCCTGTTGTGACACGAGTCCCCCGGCACACGACTCCTGCGCCTGTGACACGCGTCCCTGGATCTCCCATCCCTGTGACAGGCGTTCCTGGTCACACGCGTCCCCTGTTGTGACACGAGTCCCCCGGTACACGACTCCTGCGCCCGTGACACGCGTCCCCGCTGTGGGCACTGTTCGGTGGAATAGGTCGAAATGTAGAACGAACATGAAGCTCGCCAGCCAAAAGCCTGACGCTTTGTGGTTCCAAATGGAACTTTTTACAATATCAAAATCCGTGGTGGTCTTCAGCTGTGTAGGAGCCAGATTCCAAGGTTTTCCATTTGCGGGGTTTCTCCACATCGGCAGTCCCCATGCCAACGTCGTGATGCGTGGCAACAAGGCAGAGGACGCGCTCAACCTGGTATGCATCTCGAATTGGGCGCTTTAGTCCCTTCATGGCCTAAAATGAAGCTTTGATGCATGGAAAAGTTTTCAAAATAAAAACTGACTGGAATAAGTACTTTTGAATCACGTTAGCACCTGTTTCTGGTGAAGAGGTGCTCTCAGCTTGCGGCAAATAATACTAGTAAGTAATATAGTTTGGCTAATATAAGCCAAGATTCAGTTCATGTCATCTAGTGGAGGATAGAATTTCAGAATCATCTGTAAGATGCTTAACGCAGCTTTGTATTATTATTGAGTCTCTGGTTCGCCAAATGGGATACCACGTATTCTTATTAAATTTATGTTCATAACGTGGCTGTGATTCGTTCACTCACTAACAAAGAGCATGTAGCACAAAGCGATATTAACCCTCAACGAAATGCAACTTATGCTGCCCTACTTGCATTTGCAGAACTAGTTTGTGTTCGTTCTTCAAACTGAAAGTAATCGTGATCAAAGTGTATCTTGAACCCAACTTGTAAGGAGTTACAAATTAACCCGGAATTCACACATGCCTGGTGACACGGCAACGCGCCTAATTACTACCAAGAACAACAGAAGAATGAAATTCTGCATGACCCAGATTGGCTGCATATGTTGGTCCGCCTAAATTGGCCACCAACAAACCCTGGCTGCGTCAGAAACTACCAAGACAAGGGATGTCAGGTTGGCTTATGCTGTTTAAGTAGCTCATGTTATGGGTGACTGTGTTTCCGAAGTCCGAAGTTTGCAGATGTGTATTGCGCAACACGCTGCTTTTTTATGTAAAAATATTATCAGTTTTCGTTTTTTCTTTCGTGTACCAGTCCTAAAAGCGTTGCCTAGCATAGCACCACATCAGCGGCATCTCACACACAACTGCCAAGGCTGTGCACGCGAAAACAAACATACTCGTCTTCCGCTCCGTGCGGAAAAAAAAATTGTGGAAGCAACGTATAGTACACCGACACTTGGCTTTCAGCCTTGCGCTGAACTTTTAAAAATTATCGGTTCTACCAGTCTGGTCTCGGTATTATTTATTATTACCGCCCACCACTGAGCCTAAGAGTAACGTATTTCTTCCATTAACTGCCAAACGCCCGCCTTAACTTATCAAAAATCGATACTAATCCTAGCCTTGCAATAAAACCGACACCACGATTATTGCAAATCATTCCCTGCCGGGCAGTCATGATTCACTCTTCTTTATTTTCGCGTCGTTCGCAGCATCTAGCTGCCAGCCAGGTCTGTGAACAATCTCCTAGAAGCGGAGATTGAACGCACCACTCACCGCCAGCTACGGGACTCAGGACCCCGCACGCACCTTTCAGGGACGCCACAGAGAGGGCAGCAGGTGCGGAGCTCCATAATGGAGGCTAGGATTACTGCGATCTGATACACGTGAAATTCTCGGGGTCAATGACAGAGACTATACTCGGGGAAACTATGGCAAAGTTAAGCAAGGAATATATACGTTATGCATATCATTCACATCTTAAAATGCATCATAGTTTAGTACCAACGGCAGTGGTCCCAGTTCCGACGGACTCTATGAATTTATAACTGATCTGTCAGCCGTTCTTTGAAGAAATTTGTCATTCTCGGACATGGCAGACGGAGACCAGCTCATGTCGGAAGGCTGCTAAAAGCGGACACAATGGCGGCAGCCATTCGAGGCGACCCTTATGAAAGGAGATCGGTGTGGGGGTGGGTCGAAGACCTACTGCACTGTATGCGACAGGGACGGGACACACTTTGGAAATAACAGATCGCACCGCCTGAGATCTTACCTTCTAACACGAAGCACATTGCTGCAATTAGCGGCACTGCTGCAACAAAGCCTGACTAATGGAACACGTTACAAATTAATACAAGCAAGATAATAGCTAGCAAGATAACACAAGGACAAAAACAAGACGAGAAGATGTCTTTAACATGGCTCTAAATTAAATGCATATCTGTGATGACCGGAAGACAATCTTCCGGATGGTGCACATATTTTTCGCTTTACATTCCCGCCACTCCCAACGAACCATACAGCAAGGTCCTGTACCACACCTTAAATGTTGCTAGGGTCCAATTCTCTTGAGTTGACTTTTTACATGATCAAAACAAAAAGCGGTCTAAACTTCCTTAACCTTACCGGGGTCTGCATCCCATCAACTCCAATGGTGGTTAAGTCCACGCATGCAACACAGACACCAGTCCTCGTTCCAATGAACACGCGAATCTATGTCCCCTGATAAATCTACAGGTGTCCCCGTCCCTGTGAATACGCGTCCGTCGCACGACCCCATGAACGCTTGCCCCGCCCTATCGCCGTACGTCCCCTGACTCCGAACACGGCCTCTGCCCTTCTCAACACGGCTTCTGTCCCCCTCACCACGGCCCTCGCAGCAGTGAGCACACGCCTCCCGTGCCCAGAAACGCACGCCCCCAAGCATGCGCCCCATGCCCCAGTGAACATCCGTCCCCGCCCCAGTGAAAAGGCGTCCTCTTGTCAGAGGGACTGACGTCCGCTGCTGCAGCGCGCACCAGTCTCTATCGCCGTACCGTCGACGCGGGTGCCGGGCTACGGCGCCGCCCCGGTTGGTGCCACGACTCGGGAGAATGCAGAGCAGTCTCAGCTGGAAGCGGACGTGGACGGACGCGCGGCGGGAGAGCTTTGACGCAGCGCAGCGGGATGTGTGCGGTATAAGACGTGCCAAACTGGATGGTAAGCCTGTGAGCGTGTGCAGAAGCTGGGGCTCTTAGCTTGGTGCAATAACGAATGTCTTGGCGAACTAATATGTACAAAACGAGTAAGACTCCATCCCTCTTCACAGCTTCTACAAGCGCAAATAGTTGGATGTCTAAGGTAGGGCCAAAAGGTAACCTGGATGCCCCTTGAGCGGAACTGTCAAACTAACGAGTCCCAAAGTAAAACACGCAAACGTATGGTTGTGTTACGCTAAACAAGTCAGCTCGCATGCTAATTCACAAACGGTCCGGTTTACCGATTTGCTGACCTCCGACTTGAATTAAGCTCGAACATATTAATCCTTAATGAGCTTAATTAATAGCCTAATGAGCATAATTAAGGTCGAAGAATAACAGTGACTTCGAAGTCTCAATGCCGGGGAAAACTGCGACCAGACGTGACCTGAGCGACGAGCATGAATGCTACTGGCCGTTGGCATGATGTTTATGAATAATAGTAATAATGCAAGTAATAATTAAGCTAAGTGAAATTGAGCAGTTGAGTTTGTGAACAAAAAAGGTGATGATGGTATTGGGGAGTCGTGAGATAGGCAGGATGGCGTTCTCAAAATGACGATGGTTCATTAACATCGTAGTCACGATCTAAAAAAAGCATGCATAAAATGTTTGGAAAAATTAAAGTGCTAAAAACTGTGAGACTTAGAAAAACAGGATGGCTATGATCATTAAGGTAATCAAGAACGCAACACAATTATAACCGCCGTCATGATTGTGACGTGATTGTAATGAGCACAGGTTTGGATTGGCCACGGCCTACCGCGACCGTGACAGTGACTGCGGTGGTGAAGACTCACGTTGCGACGACGACCGCCGTATGATGTTCTCCAGAAACGTGTTCTGCGGGGCGACGAGGCCCCGCCTGCCGCCGGGCATGTCGCGGCCGCCGAGGCCCGGACCGGGTCACCGCTAGAGGGCAGCAGCAGCGCCGACTCGCCCGGCCACCGGCTCACTGCGGCCATGCAGGCGCCACGCCGCCGGCAGCGAGCAACATCCCCGGCGAGTCTGGCGGCGCACGGACACACGCACGGGTCAGCAGGGAGGGGGCGGCACCGCAAGGGTCAGCGGGGGGGAGGGGGCCGCATCGCACGGGTCAGCGCGGGGGGAGGGCTACGCACGTGTCAGCGGGGAGGGGGGGGGGCACCGCACGTGGTAGACACGCGCTAGTACTCTCGTCAGTAGGGGACTCGTCCACAGACAGTGCGTTAGTAAGGGACCGGTCAGCAGGGACCTTTCTGCAGGGGCATGTCAGCAGGGACTTGTCAGTAGGAGGCTCCTCCATAAGGGACGTGCCAGCAGGGAATATGTCAGTAGGGGACGTATCCGTAGGGGAACGTACAAGAAAAAGACTCATCACCATAGGACTCATCAGGATATGACTCATCAGCGCGGACACGACCAGTGAAACTATCAGCAGAGGCATTATTTGTGAGAAGGGCCGGTGGCAGATAGGCTGCGCCTCGCCGGCAAGCGCTGTGGTGTTCCCATCAGGGTGCGACCGAGCCGCCCCTATCACACGACGCCTCTCCGAAGACGGGTGTGGAGGCTGTGACGGGGCTTTAAGTACCGTGAACACAGACGCAGCACGGCAGCCGCGGCCGTGGCACGCGACAATATTGATTTCTTCTCGGAAGTGCTGAACACAGCAGGGACATCCGACCATCCTTAACGCTGGTAGGTGTTGGTGATCTGGTACTGCCTGGGATATTTTGCCGACCAGAACCACCAGGACCACCTGGGCCACCTTCGCCTCCCATCCTGGTACGTCGGTATCTAATAGATGTCAGGGGCAAACTGAAGAGACATTCCATCGTCCTGACATGTTTACCCAGGAAGATTGAAATGACATTTGGAGCGTAGCTGACAACGCAAGCCACCAGAGCACCGAAAAATGAAAATCCATCAGAATCATCCGTTAATTGAATGACTGGGTGCCATACGAAATGACAGTCATTTCACTTCGAAACAGAACGCTAAACGAGGAGTTGTCATGTTTGGTGTCAGAACCGTTCAGTTACATGGTATCAGGAGCTGGAAGACAAGTCATGTCAATGTTCGGTTACGTCATTTTTTAATCAGTTTACTCAACAGTCATCGGCTTTTGAAATGTGCTTGTTCACCTATTGCTTTCTCACAAAATGGCATCACACACATCCACGCGTTTTCACAATAAGGACTATAGAAATGCGTGGAAGTTATAAAATACGAATAAAACAAAAAATGAATATAAAATCACGCCAATTGCAAAAAATGGGAACATACATACACAAATGACATCACATGTAACTTAAGATAATAACTTAACTATAAAATCACATAAAATTTTCCATAAAACATAAATACCAACTAACATGAAATATGGATGAAAACTATAATTACCTCCACAACCACCAACCGACAAACCGGCGTACACAAGACATCAAACTGCGTGAACAGACACCTCATGCGCGAGATATTACTAATTTCTTTGCCTTTAGAATATGTCACACCGGTCACCCGGTATTGCTGTTAAAATTTAGTAGGTTTACCGGCAAGGCATTGGTCTGAGTCCCATAACCTGTGTCCGAGACGGCGTCACGGCGTCTTGCTTTTGTGGGTTTGAATCTGACCCCGAATCTGCCCTTACACGCTACGTACGTTCGTGTGAAAGTCCAACCATTTACACGGCTCGCGAGTTGACATTCGTACCAGAATCCTTTGAAGCCGTGTCCCAGCCCGAATCCGCGACCGTGTGCAGACCCGTTAGCCTTGAGGCTGAATTCCATCAGTTTAATATAGGGTCACATCAAACAATGACAAGGCAATGCCCCATCAGCAAGCTTATCCCTTACGCTAGCACGTAATTCGACCTGACCTTTCCTTCAGGGAACGAAAAAAGATAAGCCTTCAAGCCTACCGAAAAATCGTTTCTTAAGTTTAATGCGAAAAAGATGCGCCGCCTCCTCCTGATGAATGCTGTACTTGTATTTGCGCATCGTTGTTTACTCTCGATAGCGTAATAACCCTGCAAAGGTTTGGCCTTTACATGGAGACATTAGAGTGTAACGATCATTGTTTATTTTGTTTGTGACAGTGTTTTAGTAGATATCGTAACGGCGAAAGATAAGGACCAAAGTACTAATATTTTAGCTGCTGTGAATTTTTTGCGGTTTAAAAGCTGACCTCGGAGATTGAAACATTATCCCCGCTTTAGAAAATCCTATTAGAAAGCTTAGTTGACTGTTTCGATATTTCTAATCTAGCCTGTCAATTTACCAAAGCATAACGTGAAGCCAAGACTAGGATGACTATCAAAAGGCAGAAGAGCTGAATATCTTCGCGAAGTTTAACTGACCGTTGTCGTGACCTTGCCTAACCTATGTAATACTATGTCCTAGCCAAATCCAGCCTAACCCAAACGGAGTCAGCCGGACCTGCCTGGCTGAGAACCACCTAGATCGCCTGCATGATGCTTAACCAAGCTGGCGTCCGGTTCTCAGTCATCTAAAAGTGAATCATTTCACTTGAGCCAGAGTCCCAACAGGTCACGAGTCAGACCAACCATGGCCCCAATGCTCACGATGCTTGCATGTTAGCAATCGTTACAGCGTTTAAAAAGAGCGTTCAATGGATGTTATTCACGTCAAACCTGTGATTTCATTCGTCCGTGCGGTAGAGCGTGGAACGAAGTGTTGGTTCGTGTTTTGTATTCCGAGATGCTTGCCAACTAGTGACAGGTTTAAATCTTCCAGCGTTGCTTAGTGGATGCAAGCTGGTCTAAAACACGACCAGTTCGCCAGATGCAGGTGGCGGAGTGTGCGCGTGGAAAGCCAAAAGTAGAGGGTTCGATACCCTGCGGTGCCCGACATTGCAGCCAAAGTGACAGACAGGCAACGTCATATAGCCTCAGCTAACGAGTGCATCGTAAAGCCCTAAGGACAACAATAATATTTTCATGGCTTTCACACTAAATTGACCGGCAATATGCTGATGTGACACCCCCATCCTGCATAGTTGAAAATAATATCCGCTTAAAATACAGTACGTTGCAAGGCTGGTTCTGGAGATTCCAGCTCAATCAGAGCAAATGGTCGAAAGGCCCTTCGTCATTTTGGAAAGGTTTCGTGATGCAGGTTTTGTCTTAGCCCTGGGATTCGTTAGGAAAGCATGCTAACTGGACAAAATCACATCTTTCGGCGCTCGAAAAAGTGCTAGGTATCTATCTTCGGGAACATTCTTGGCTTCCGGTGATATTTGCAGGGTGTACATGCAACACAACACCATGCGACCTTTGCGAATTCCAAGCCTCTTGAGGCTCACAGATTCGGGCTTCCAGACTTTATTTATGAAATATACCGACGAAGGCCGGAGAGATGATGAAAAAATGAATGCAGTAAGGCTCTTTATCTCGGTAATCATCATGTCCAGTTCCGCATTAGCATCCTTAGTGTCAAAAGAAGCGATGCCGGTGTCAAACGAAACGCCCGGATCGTGCGTCACCCCACTCGCCGCGATTGCTCGGCTAGTTAGAGCACCGGCCCATAGATTCTCACCCACGGGTGGCAAGGTGGATTCTATTACTTGTTCAAATCAATTTATTTTTATTTCTTTATTACTTTTTATAAGAAAATTACTATGAAGCTTTTAATTTATCCAAATATAAATTATTATGGAGTTCGCTGCTTGCCCCCGACTGGGATGACTTGCGCCCGGTGGCAGCGGCTGCGCTAAAGGTCTGCTGACGTCAAAGCGCAGTACGGGCCGTTCCGAGCGCTGCGGCACATGCAGCTTTCACGGGATGATTCTGCCGTTGACCCCTACCGTCTTGATCGAAGGGTGGGGGTCAGCGCTGACGTCAAATACGTGGGCACAGATTCCAGAAATTCGTCGAATCGAAATGCTCCGACTTAATCTGAAAAGCGCAGTCTGACCATGCCTTGACTGTAGTGCATGCCCCTGGGGCTTTTAAGCATAAAAACCAAACGTCGTTTTCATGTAGCACCCACCTCCTCGGTAATGGTGTTGGTAGCTGACCAGCTGTCGCATTTGATACTGACTACTTTCAATTATATCTTACTAAAATACGCCAGGATTATTACTCCTGAATTAAACTACCACTCTTGGCACTCGACTTGTATAGATGTTTAGTAGATTTCCCAACTTCTTAGAGGGGATTCCCGCGGCCTTGCAGCGTTGCAGTCGCTAATGCCGGTATAATAGCGTAAGGTTTTGCGTGCCGCGAAGGGTATGGCAGAGCACACTTATTCTCCCGTTCATGGGGGATGGATAGGATAAGAAAAACCATATTTACTTGTGATGAAGCTCGAAACAAAGAGCCTGTATGCAGGAGTGTAAATCACACACATGGGTAGCACCCAACAAGACGCTCACTCAGAATCGCGACAATTTGATTTATTACATCGTGAATGATGTCGACACATTCTCCATTACACAGAAATTATGTTTTACCCTTCGATGTACACAGCAAACCTGTCAGCATGCTATCTTAATTGCCTCTTGTCTACTTTGCAGCACTCGTTGCTCTGATTCGTTGTATTTTCAGTTTTTTAGTGTTCTCCGCTTAAGTGTTCCACACAAATAAGCCACGTCGTATTTTCCTTCTCGTTCTCGCCTGGAACGTTAAATCCAGCTTTTAAATTTGTCTCCTCTCGACCACACTTGAATGATAATGTTCCAACAGCTCTGAGCCAATTATCCTCGTTTCGTTCTCTCCACACGTGTGCTTGCCGAAAATCATCTGGCGATAACCTCTCTAGAATTAATGCAAACTGTCCTGAAATGCTTCCAAAAAAGTCCAGATCAAAGCTAATCCTGAATAACGCGCCGTACCATCAGTTTTTCTTGACATGTTAAATAAATAGCGAAAGTGACCAGAGCTTATGGCTAGAGCTGGGACGGGCTGGATCAGGCAAACAAGGTCGGCAAACTAGCCCTCGCATGAACGTGGCGTATTTACTTTACTTTTCACAATAAACTATGTGCATTGTTATTAGCGCAGCGAACGCGATTCATTTAGACGGGAACTGTTCACTTTTCCCCGTCCTTGGATCATCGTTCGACACTGTCTCCCCCTTCCCCTTCCCCCTTTACATGCTCTAGTGCCACATCCATACTTACCACTCCTCGGAGTGAGGGCTGACTCGGAAAACTACCGTGCGCCGGTCTGGTACGTTGACCGGTGGGGAACTTCAACAGTGCAGGGTACGAGTTGCATTCAGCATGGTGCACATGTAGCCGGGTATTATCGATTCATTTCGGTTTGAGAACCCGGTGGCAACGCCACCACCGGCAACGCTGAAAGAAACCAGAACAGGAGCTTCTGAGACTCAGGAATCAGCAACAGCGGATTTTTTAGGACCACTTCCATGCCGAATGATTCCAGCTGGATGGCGTGGCTGTTCATTTCGCACGTGTAGCCTAGCTCAGCCGTGTGCACGTTTTGACCCCAGGCTGACCTCGCGCAAGACAGCCCACAAATGGCCGGTCCGACCCCAGATCTAAGTCACTTAAACGTTTTCCTCTGGGGGTCATTTAAAAGGGCCGCAGGTGTCATTTAAAAGGACCACAGAAACCTTCGGAAAGGCGGCATGATCTTTGCGAAGAGGTGTGAGCTGAGCCTCTTCAGAAAAGGAACGCAAGTGGAGTACGTGATGTGAGGGATGTAAAGCAAAGTTACGGTGGCAAGAACAGCATATGCAGTATTCAGTTGTGTAGGCTAACATATGGTGTATTTATAGTTATGCTGCGAAGTAATGATGCCGTGAGGAGTATTTGAGACGTGTCAGTTCTTCCAAACGATCGCACGGGTGTCCTTCCTGAAATGAAATGCAATCTCTTGCAATAATTTCAGCTGAAAATAAGTCTGGACACTATTGCAGTGACAACACTGCTCATGAAATTATAGATATTTGTAATTATTAGAGTCAGAATATCAGCATCGATCAATATTTGTCGAAGAAAATGCTTGCTTAGCCAGGTCAAGTCCCAACTACTACAGCATGAACCCTTTGACTTAATCTTCAGCTGATGGGCAAATTATGCATTGTATGCATCCAATAGTCTAAAATTAAAACAGCATACCTTAGTGATTATGGCAGTAAAAGACCCTAACTTGTCAACACTAGACACTGTAACTAAGCTATTTGTGCTGGTACCTTGGAGATGGACAGCATTTCGTCTGTCCCGCAGACTCAATCAGCTAGAGTGTCCGCCTCCCATCCAACAATTTGGCGGGGAGCGTGGGTTCTGGTCGCTTCGGTGCTCATCCTTTCCTGGCTGGGAAGGCTTACGATCGGTAACAGCGGTCGCTCAGGGTCAGATGAGGTCAAAGGTCGAGTGGACCGTGCCGATCATGGCGGTACATTGAACTTTCACCGCAGCGTTCCGCTGCTGAGCTGGAATTTCACGATCGGGTGTGGTGATTAGGCCTCGCGTCGCAAGCTCTGCTCAATCAGGGTTCTCACCCTAGAAATTCATCAAATCAAAATGTTGCTACTAAATTTTAAAGAAAAATGTCATCCAGTTTTGTGGCAAGCACATAGCGACATCAGCGCGCATTTTGATCGTAGTTTCGTGCCACGAAAGCATTTTCAGAAGAAAAGGCTCCATCAGACTTCTGCCTTCCTGATATGCTTTTGCAAATTGGATTGCTTTTTTAAACCTACAATCTACTCAGAAATGTACCTGTACGCATGTCGCAGCAGTGCTCTAATTTGAGGTCAAAACGCATGTTTCACATAAGGACGTCTTCGCCAAGCGTCTGACCAAAACGTGCCTTCATTCTCAAATACGTGTGACTTCGTAAAGCCGTGTTTTTAACGGTTAAAAACTACTGTCATGCCACAAATGCGCTACATACAACGTACAAGGTACCATCACACTGCATGTGAGGATACTCGCAAGAAGACATCCCACGCTATCAGTGCTATAACGTCAAAAATTTGCTCCAGAAAATCGCACCGGCTGCTCTTGCCACTCAGGCAGGCGGAGGCTTATTGTGTTCCAATGCATTTCTTTATCATAACGTAAATAAAAATGAGACCTAGCTGCTGATGACCAAGCCAAAACTTTTACTCTTTATAGGTACAACGACCTAGAATCTTATATATAAGAAACGTCGCGACCGTACAACAGCTTGCAAAATAGAGGATGATCTTTATAACTAGATCGCCATATTCCCAGATGGAAGGACTGAGGATTACGCCAAACCGCCCAAAGCCATTTGCGACCTTCCAGAGTTCCGCCTCCATAACCTTAGCTTCTACAAAATAGGATCTGATGCGTCGCTTCCCTGGAACCAGGTGTGCGTTCACCTGCTTTAACCTTGGAGACCCAAGTGCACGACCCTGCGTGACTTTGGGAGCTGGATCATGGCCGAAAACAGGAGCGCCTGCCGCCTCGGCACAATCCGTGTCATTGTTTGGACGCCGTTGCTAGGTGACGGAGACGAGACCGGCGGCAGGCCGGGTTCATAGGTCGATGCGGTTGCTAAAATATGTATGTCATTGTCAGCAGGCGGGCGGCGTGCTGTTGGCTGATGTGAGCGATAGCGGGAATGGCATCCCGTGATTGTGACCCCGTTGTGACGCTGCACCTGCGCCCAATGTCACGGCATGGTGTCACGTGTCAGCCAGCCAAGAGTGACCCGCTGTCGGGTTAGTTGGGTCAGCGGGCCGCGGCGGTATCTCCGGGGGGGGGGGGGGGAGGGAGAATGACGCTACACCTGCGCCCGATGTCACGGCATGGTGTCACGTGTCAGCCAGCCAAGAGTGACCCGCCGCCAGGTCAGGTGGGTCAGCGGGCCGCGGCGGTGATCTCCGGGGGGGGGGGAGGGGGGGACCAAGCGTCACGGCAGTGCGTGCCGAATGCCGACAGATCAACCGGCATTTCCGACTTTACTACCGCCGCGTGTATCATATGTTATTAAGAGTCACGTTGTCAAACTTAATGATGCACCTAGAAATGGCGAGTTTGTGGAATGGCCATATTTCCTCCCTCGACTTTCAGCAGAATCCTGGAAAGCCGGATACATGCAGCAAATTGCAGCGTCGAACAAACTCCAACTCAGATTCTTTGAAAGGCTGACACGATCGGTGAGGGGCCGTCATAAATTACGTAATTCTAGAGGGGGAAGTCGACCAGCACCTCACAGAGCGTCACGTAGAAGAAGGGCTGATAGCGACTAGTGTCATGAAACAATTTGTTTGCATTGCCAGTTTGTGATAACTTAACAGGATGAAAAACAAACAGGTGCCAATGTAGCATAAGGCATACTTAATGGTGATCCATAACATATTTATGCCTGTGGCGAAACAGGACTGGAAACTTTTGGGCCCACCTCCCCTCCCCACTGGAAGTGGTGGAGCCCCCTGGGCCCGGGGAATGACGCAGTGAGAGGCCCCTCTGTCAAATGTAGTGCGCGTGCAGAAGTGGCTTCAGCTGTCGGTGAGGGAGTCTCAGACTCGTCAGTGAAAACAAGAACATTTGACCTTGAAACATTGACTCTGTTACACTTTGTGGTGTTTATGAATTTATCGAGGACTCCTGAAATGGTAGCGGATCCCACTGGCAATCACACCTCTCTGCCATTGCAAAGGGCTTCAGATCTGCCCCCGGCTTCATCCCGTTTCACTGCCCGTGAAACTTTAATAATCTGACCCTCCGAAATATTCAAAAGTAACCGGGATAGAGACACCAAGCTCACAGGGTAGGTAGGCCTCGGTGTGAACTCATTGGTGTATTTTTGGAACTATCAAAAGTGTAACATCTGGATTGATTAAGGTTAAGCAAGGTCAAAACGCAAATCAGGGTCCCAAGTGTCCTAGACCCCTTCACGCAACTAAATTTAACCTAAACATCTTTCCAAGCACAAGGTCACTCAGGGATTTGCAAGCAAACGGTCACTCAGGGATTTGCAAGCAAAAGGTCACTCAAAGCAATTTCAGGTCAGTGACCTCGCCTGGCCTTTATGGGTCAAAATTACAAGAAGCCTCAAATTTCGAGTTTTGAACTCTCAATCAATATCAAGCTACTCTAGGTGGCAAGTTATTTAACACGCGCCCGGGTGGCCAGTTGGATGCCCTTCGCTTGGGTGGGAGGTCAATTTTGACTCCCCTTGAGATCTCAGGAACTTAGAGAGCTGGGGGGTACCAAATTTAAAGTGTGTACTGATCTGTACGAGAACTCACTGGGTTCCAGGCTTGATGTTCCTAGATCATCACCCTCGGGTCAAATAACGTCAAACAAGGTCAAAGTTCAGGCTGGTCCCAGCGGGCCTGTACAACCTAGATAACTGTTCTTAGCAGAATGTCACATACTCATTTAAGGTCAGTGACCTTGTTTGACATTTTGAAAGTCATAGTGACTAAGCTCATACAAGACTGCAATGAGTTTTTCATATCAATAAGCGACTAAGATTGCGCTAGGCAGTATGTTCCCAAAAACAAAATGCTGACCTGGGTCATATTAAGTCAGTGCCCTATTGTCATGCACTCGTTGTTGGACCAGTTTGAACGATTCCCCAGAAATCGTCTTCGCTGAAACCTTGGCCCAACTTTGACCTGCCATAGGTCAGCGACCGTACAAGGTACATCTTACTTGTCATGTCAGACAATACGATTTTCAGTTGTCTACAGCTATGCAAAATTTGGCGCGGCTACATTGCGCCGTTCGGGAACCATTCCGGAACAACCTTTGGGGTGTCAATTTGACCCCCACTCGACAGCGTGTTAAAGACAAGATTGATCAAGACTATTTCAGGCCAATGGCCTTCCTCGACTTTATAGATTCAACCTAAGAAGCCTTTTAATGTCTTTGTCATCAGGAAATTCGAAACGATGGTAAAAACTAGCACGTGACAAAAGCTTTCCAGTCAAAAAGCTATTTGGCTGGCTTTGACCCAAATAGGTCCGCCACAACTGGCTCAAAGCTAATGGCATCGCTTTTCATCTGATTTCATTTGCCAGCTCCATCCAATACATCCAAGTGACTAGCTCGATGTCGAATGACTTCGCCTCAACTTATGTTAGGGCATGCTGGCAACATTGCCCCAAACAACTTTGACCCGCTTCAGGCAATAGACCTTGATTTTATTTTTGCACCACACGACGTTGCTTAATCCTGTACAGCTGCACCGAAAATGGTGTTGCTGCCCCACACCGCTCGAAAATTGTTTTGCAAAACCGCAGGAGGAGGCAAAACTGACCCTCTTGCATCCGTGTGCGTGTAAAGAGAATGTTTCTAATTTGAAGATGTTGAAGTAAGCATACGATATCATGAAACAAGCTCATTTATAACAATTGGTATAACTGTAAGTGAAAAAGACTGCTATAAACAATCTTTTTGGTAAATATTTTCCTCATTGCGTCATTGTTCGATTGTGTCATTGAACGTGTGTACGATAAAGCCGGGCGAAATTGCCACCCTAGCACTCGCATGTAGTACTTCAATCTCCCGAGAGGTGGCCATGGCGCCGTGGCGGCGCTGGAGGTGGTCGTTGAACCAAATATCGTCATGTGGTCTCGTTTGTCCCATTCTCGCGGTGTCCTTGGAAATGCATCCGTGAATTTAAGCCGTCTTTTTATATTAACATGCCCTGTTATAACGTTGTTCGTAAGTTATGCCATTGGTCTTATTATTTTATCACTAGGCTTATTTCCGTAAAAACTAGCAGCCACGCCCAGCCTCTTTTATTATGTAGCACAAAACCTGACTCGTGTTTGAACCTTGTCCAGCCTGCAGAACATTGATTGAGAAACAGTGGGCGTGCATTATTTCTGGAAATCGTGCTCAAGAACTCCAGATGTGAACGACTGGATGATTACATTCTTCTTAGCCAGTGAAGTGGCAGGATCTGGATGACGTTTCTATTGCATCATGCATGTCTGAACGACTTTGAAATAGTCTGTACGAATTGATATGTACATTGTCGCGGGCGTCTAGCTCAGAAGCTAGAGAGTTTGGGGTTTTGGGAATGGCAGGGCTGTAAACTGTACCGAATGATCTTCAAGGTGGTCTCTTTCATTGCAAAACCCCATGCAAATGTTGAACACTCCCCTCAAGAGCTAGTGTAAATCAACAGTCCCTTGCAGCTTACTCGGGGCAGTTTAGTCGACCAAACATCTGAAGTCGTGCACATGTAGCTCAGTTGGAACATCAGCCATCTGGCTGATATGCCGTAGACATGGGGATTTGCCCACGAGAAAAGTGTTTTTGTCACCTGTCGTCGACGGTTAGCTGGTATGTGGCCAACTCAGCGACCGTATCGCGGTGTCCGACGGGCTTCCGCCTCTTTGGTAAAACCTTACGCCAGCATTGCCCAGTATGCTGGTATTGCTTGCTGGGCTGGTGAGCCGGCAATGCGTTGTAAAACTGAACGGGCCAGTCCAACCCGACGTGGTCGCAATGTTCTTGAGAGCTGTTTAATGTATGCCAGAAATCGTCTCAAACAACGGCATGACTTATTCCAGCGCCAGTACAATGTGCAGTCAAAGAAGCGAAACCATTTGTCAGAACACAGATAGGGCGCCATGTCAGGTCCTCAGTCTGCGCTCGGGTGGGGCTCTTCCCATACTGAGGTGCCTCTCATATTGAACTTTTGCCTTGGAGGAGGGGGAGGGGTCATGTCCAATGTTTAGAGCTCGGGTGTGGGGTCTGTGGGCATTGGTGAAGAGGAATCAACGTTATATCCAAATGCAATCCTGTTACATCTGTAGGGACTTCTCATATTTTTCCATGTCGCTGGCACACCCTAACTAAAAACGATGTGACGCCCCTGTGGCTGAGGCCGACAGGCTAACCGGCATTGTATCTTTATTCGGGTATTCGGGTGTATCTATTTTCGTTCGAGTCTTGGCGAAGTCCGAGTCGCAGGCTGGCAGAATTGACTTGAGCATTGGCGTGATCCACGCTACACGCTGTACCCCTGGGTCCAGATCTAAGTGAACCTTTTCCGTAATTCGGTGACCCCGGGTTCCAACACGCTTTACCTGCAAATGAGCCGTCTCATTGCAGTGCTAGTCACGAAATCCCATAAGTCTGAAATCGATTACGATTCAAGTGAGCCTGAAATTTGTGATGCCACGATGTGAAAAGGTGTAAAAGATAACTGCATTTCCATAAACTGGAACTTGAAACTCGAGCTACAGCGCTGCAGCTGCAATGTTACATTGCAGGATGTGTGTAAATTTATTTCGTGAAGTTATGCGCACCTATCCGCTGACGGCTTTGAAACTAGGGAGCTCTTTTATCAAACGCATGCCTCCATCGTCCGAAATCAACACTCCATTTATCATTTTGTCCGTCCAGACACGGCGTCCAGGTATCTCAGTTGGTTAGAAGCAGTCCATAAATCACGTTACGCATAGACCGAGAGCGAGGAGTTTTGATGGAGCGCGACAGAAACGTAACAAGAGAGGGAGAGGGGCCTTTTGCGCAGCGGGGCGTTAGTCTCAGGTGTGGATGCAACTTATAATGCGTTTTCAAACAAATCATGGTCTTGAATATGAGTGCCGCTGGCTTCCTCTGATGACAATAAAGACGTTCGTTATGTGTTGAGCATTTCTAGCTCAATGAGGGGTCATTGAGGGGTCGTAGGTTAATCAAGGGCATTCCTTTTTGGGACGCCTTGCTTACCACAGCGTGACCAGGGGATGGGTGTATGTGAATTCGACAGGCGTAAATAATGTGCAACCATTGAAGTGCAACGGGTTAGAATGACCGAACATTCAACGTAGTTGCTTTAAAAATCGCACTTATGTAAGAGCTATTTGTAGGACGGACCATTACGGCGCCCTCGCTGTGTGTGATTGGGGCTTTACGGCGCACTCAGCTACTGAGGCTACATCATGGCGCTGCCTGCCTCTCACCCTGGCAGGAAGGGTGGGCACCACAGCCTCTGTCCTCAGACTTCCCCACTCGCGGCGGGGAGGGGGAGAAGGGTTCGAACCGCTTCAGGCACTCGCTGTTTGCCCCAAGACTGCGATGGTCTGCGGCCGGTGCCAGCGACCTCGCTAAAGGTCAGGTGACGTCAGAGCGTAGGATGGACCTTGTCAAGCACCGCGGTACATGCAGCTTTCGCCATAAAGTCATCCCGTAAACTCGGAATTTCACGATGGGGTAGCGGAGTTCAGGGTTGATGCAGCGGTTCTCCTTAGCGTGGGCTCCGTTCCCAGATATCTATCTACTTAAAAGGTTTGAACCAAATCTTCAGGAAAGTAGCGACGTGCTAGTCTAAACTATGACCCTGACTGTTAATGCATGTGTATGTTTGCTATAGCCCATCGTGCATTACCGATCACACCGCTTGCGAACTTGATCCCGTGTTTGCATCCTGTATTTAGCATCGGCTGATTCCGCCTCACTCATACCACCTTGGGCTTGCCGATACATTTTCGAAACTATGCATTACCCTGGGCTACCGAAGGCTTAAGCGCAAAGCCCCCAAACAAACTTTGAAAAGAGCGTAAGCGTACCAAGTCTAATTCAGTCATAGGTTACCGTAATTTGAAATGCAAGCATGGTATGTTTGTGTGCTTCGCAGTGCAAAAGCCTGATAGCAAAAATATATTGTCTATATGTGATAGGCGTGACCAGATGGCCTTATGGAAATGATGCAAAACAGAGGGCGTTATCACCGCTTGGTCATACATGTCTGAATCCAGCCATGATGCATCTCTTTCGTATCGCACATGGTACGACGGACGACGACATGGCATGCATGACATGATTTGGAGTGGTGTCGGGACCCCTTGGGGTGTCGAGCCGTCTGGCCGGGAATATTTGCTGAATCACGTTCTGCGATAAGGAACCACATCACGGCAGCACCCACTGGCCTATGTCGTGTTTTAGCTGCATGCATCCTCCGATCGTATCTTACAGGTGCCTGCGTCGGGAAGGCCTCAGGGCCTCCGCATGTCCCCGGCGCCTGCGCCAGACAAACGTGGCGTTGCATCCTTAACATCTTTGGACGCCAGCATGTTTGCGGTTGCGTTCGTGTGCCTACTTTCTTGTCTTGTCTTGCTGGTGTCCGTTTTACATTTAGCACTGGCAGACGTTGTCTTTAGGCATCCGCTCTTCTTATCTTACTCCCAGCGACACCAGTAAATCCTCATAACGTGCCGCCCCACGAGGGCACGCTACGGCCGTCACTTCTGGGCCAACCGCCCGGGGCTGTAGTGCTGGCTCACTATGTATCTCTCTCCTTCATCCCATAGCACTGAAATGGCAATTACTGGCCGAAAGGGCTCTAATCCAGATGAAACCATAACGACTTATCTAGCGCCTGTGTGACGTTCTTTAATGATGAATCACTGTGGACGCAAAGCTGGTCGAAAACGGCATCATTGCATGGATTGCCACCATGAATGATGTCCTGATAACACACCCAAAGGCATTGATATAGGAATGAAGTGAAGCAATGAGTTGGATGCTTTTGGTAGTGTGTGGTATATGACATATCGTAATATGCTGTGAGAAATAAAACTGACATCCGTGAAGTCTCAGTGTCATCAAGTCACGTCCGCTTAGGGAATTTGCCCTCCGAACATTCCGTCGCTGCATTTTGGTAGCTGCAAGCTCCACCCAGACAGAGCAGACGCTGGCAAAGCGTCGATACCAGGCGGGGTCTGCATGCCAGTAACGCCGCGAAGAGCCCAGATCCGCAGCCTTACAACAGTGACTTGGTGTGGGGACGAGCCGTGACCTGACACCGGTGACTTAGAGTGGGGACGAGCCGTGACCTGACAACGGTGACTTTGTGAGGGGACGAGCCGTGACCTGACAACGGTGACTTAGTGTGGGGACGAGCCGTGACCTGACACCGGTGACTTAGTGTGGGGACGAGCCGTGACCTGGCACCGTTGACTTAGTGTGACGGCAAGCCGTGACCTGACACCAGTGACTTAGTGTGGGGCTGAGCCGTGACCTGGCACCGAGGATTTAGTGTGGGGACGAGACGTGACCTGACACTGGTGACTTAGTGTGGGGCCGAGCCGTGACCTGACACCGGTGAATTAGTGTAGGGACGAGCCGTGACATGACAACGGTGGCTTAGTGTGGGACCGAGACGTGGCCTGACACCGGTGACTTAGTGTGGGGACGAGCCGTAACCTGACACCGGTGACTTAGTGTGGGGACGAGCCGTGACCTGAAACCGGTGACCCAGTATAGGGGCCGAGTCGAGACCTGCCACCGATGACCCAGTATAGGGCCGAGCCGTGACCTGACAACGGTGACCCAATGTGGTGCCTGGCCGTGACCTGACACCGGTGACCCAGTGTGCGGCCGAGCCGTGACCTGACACCGGTGACCCAGTGTGCGGCCGAGCCGTGACCTGACACCGGTGACCCAGTGTGCGGCCGAGCCGTGACCTGACACCGGTGACCCAGTGTGCGGCCGAGCCGTGACCTGACACCGGTGAGCCGGTGTGCGGCCGAGCCGTGACCTGACACCGGTGACCCAGTGTGCGGCCGAGCCGTGACCTGACACCAGTGACCCGGTGTGCGGCCGAGCCGTGACCTGACACCGGTGACCCAGTGGTGCTGCCGAGTCCGTGACCTGACACCGGTGATCCAGTGGTGCGCGGCCGAGCTGTGGACCGACAAGAACCGGTGACCCAGTGTGCGGCCGAGCCGTGACCTGACACCAGTGACCCGGTGTGCGGCCGAGCCGTGACCTGACACCGGTGACCCAGTGCGGGACCGAACCGTGGCCTGGCATGCAGTCCGAACAATGCACTGATAACCCCTGCCGGCCCGCTCGGGCCGCCGGCCGAGCCAAAGACATCGGGCGGACAAGCGTGCCGTTTCATACAATTAAGGGTCGTGAACAGGTCCTTGCAGGGGGGGGGGGGGGGCGGGCACTGCTATACATGTGCGACGATTGCTGGGGCGAATGCGTGACGGTTTCAGTTGTGAGCAGAGTGCTCGTAGTCCCAGGGAGCACCCGCCACATTCGGTTGATGACAGTCGTCAACATCATCCACGGAAGTCTTTTTTGGCGTTCGGCTCCCAGAAATGCATCTGGTATAGTATCGTGAATACGCCGGTCTTCTTTCACAGCCAGTGTCAGTCGAGGTGCGTTCAAGACGTATAGGCGTTAGGCGCATGAGTTAGGCTTCAAACTGAGACGTCGAATTTTCCCGACAAAGAGAGGACACACTACCCGGCTTGACCGGGTCGGGGTTTTGCCGTGCCGTTATCTATGCCGTTAGTATACCTGTACCTAATGCCTATACCTACCTACCTACCTACCTAATACCTACCTATGCAGTTACTGTGTTGTTGTCAACATTACTGAACTAAGGAGCTGGAAAATTCGCGCTAACGCTCAGACACTGTGGTGTCCATTCTACTGACTTACATTGATTCACGGTGTCCCGATTTAAAAATCCCGACATTGCTCGGGAGGTAAAATAACAAGATTCCTGACCTTCGTCTGCGAAGAGGCCAGGTATTTAACACTGTCAGAAGTGGTCAGTGGATGGTCGTGTCAGGTGACCATCAAATGGTCAGAGGCCCGCGTGTCATGTAGACGGTTTGTACTTGTTACGTTAGCAGATCAGAGGTGGCGCAAAGTAGTTGCGTGTGCCCAGACCGGGAGAGACATTCGTCACAGCAAAGCGCGACGGCTGTAGTGTGGTCAGCATGCCATAATAGAGCAGCTTAGATGGATGGACAATATGGTGGTAAGCATTAACGTAAAAGGGCAAAAATGTGGGTATGAAAGGGCGAGAATGTAAAAAGAAGGGAACCCGTCGGACCAGATGCTTATTGTGGATTGCACTGTTCTTAATCTACAACATGTACCTTTAGGACCGTGCATATTGAAGAACCAGAACACAAGATGCCCAGCGGCGGTTTCAAATAAAGGGTCAGATGCGGATCTGGACCCGTATTGTTGACGATGACGATGGCAGTCTGTGAATCTTTTTTCCTTTGTCAACAACGTCAATGTTCTGAAACAGCGGGAATGCAGCCGCATTTTCACTCAACAGATCGCTTCACCCTTAGAGACAGGGTCAATCTAGAATTCTCCTAAAGGAAGGTCATCTATATTCCCCGACCACTCAACTGACTGGGAGCTGTATAATATTCAAGGGGTCTTTCCATCTAAATATGTCTTCTGAAAGCCAATCTCATCCGGCGCAAACCTTAGACTGAAGGTCATGATGGTGTTAAGAGCGATAACTGAAAGTCGCGTGATATGTTAAGGGAGGAACAAAGCAGAACAACCAACTGAACATTCCTGTTGTTTTGTCTTATTTTGACGTACCATGAAACTTTTGGTTACTGTTCTTTGCCTTTTCAAATTTGCGTCATGATACAGCACGTATCAGAACGAACAGGCGTTTGCTACAATCATTTTCAAACATTACGTCAAACATGACAACGTGTGCGTGTGCTCAATCTAGGCTTAACATGAATATGGACCCCGAGTGATTTTTTGCAATTTTTCCAATTTTTCCTTTTTTCGCAATTTTCCTTCGTCATGGTGGGAATCCCACATAAATCCCAACGGGTCATGGCTCCATGTCCAATTCAAATATATAATGATGACAAGCTCTCCTCAAGCGTCGGCTCCTGCCTGGCGGGGGAGCGAGCAGTGCCGACGCCGTGATGCTCGTTCAGCGGAGCTCACCTGCGCTGTCGAGTCCTCGGCTGCGGCGGCACTGCACACAGACTGCGGCTGTCCGCCGCACGCGGCTGACCTGGCTCTGCCCTCGGGCGGTACCGACTGGCCCGCACCGCGGCCGCCGCCGCCGCCGTCGTGGGCGCGCGCCGTCACCCCGTCACGTGACCGGCCCAGGTGATCGAACCGGCCCACCTTGGTATTTACCGGAGCGTGGTGCGTCACCATGGTTACAACGATTCGGCTGTTGACCGTGTCATGATCAGTGGGCCGGATCTGAGCATCTTCACAATCGATGCGTGCTGTTTCGCCAGGGGACTTCAAGAGAGGGGAGACTCACGCTCCCGAGACCAACTGATGTCCCAGCCAGCCTTCTGACCGCAACCGCGTTCCGCTGTGCCCTCCTGTTCGGTCATGCCCTGTTTTCGATCACCCAGCAGGTGCTGCCGTCGGCTGGGATTGGGGAAGGGATGGGCGGGGCCTGTGCACCGCCGGGTGGCGCGGTCATCACACGGTCTCGTCCGAGGCCGTCCTGGGAAAAGCGGCTCGTCGTGGGTCACGCACGACTTACGGGAAAGGACCGCAGGCGAAAGAACGGGCGAGGAGGCCCGTGGTCCTCCCATTTGCCATGGAAGTGTCTGATTAAACACATGTCCATCGGTTGAGGTTCAGAAAGGGTGGCAGCGGCTTACCACCATAAAAGGGAATATTTCACAGACGAAGACATTGAACAGGCATCAGATGTGATGGAACAAGCTCAATGATGACCAATGGGATCTTTTTCAGTGGAAAGAGCTGCTGTAGACCACACAATGTCTCTGTTTCGCAAACATTCTTCTCGATTCCTCATTGTTCGATTACGCGATCATAATCCTTTCACAACATTGACTGAGAGCCATCTGACAGCCGTTATATCTGGAAATCGTGTTTACGAACGCCAGATATGAACGCCTAAGCAATTATATTTTTATTGGCCTTATTCGCCGCATGACCAATGGAATGACAGGATTTGGATGACGTTACTGCGTCACCAATGCGTGGGTGACCTTGAAATAGTCCCCCGAAAAAGTATGCACATTGTTGCGGGCGTGTATCTCAGAAACTAAAAGGGCTTAGGTTTTAAGAGGGGCAAGGCTGAGAGATGCACCGAATGATCTCCAAGATGGCTACTTCAGTTCAAACCCCATACAAATATGGAACCCTCTCGTTTAAAAAATGTTCCACATTTGAAGGCATTGAAGCAAGTATCAGATATGATGAAATAAGATCACCTATTGCTGTCAGTATACCTCGAAGCGGAGAAGGCTGCCCTCGGCAACAAAATGTCTATGTTTAATAGATACGCTTCTCAAAACGTCATCGCTGGATTACGTCATCGTACCCCGCACAACAGTGATTGAGAACCAAATGGCGGCCGTAGTGCCTGGAAATCGTGCTCACGAACGCCAGGAGTCACCGACTCGACAATCTCATTTTCTTGGCCTTGGTCACCGCATAGACAATAGAATGGAAGGATTTGAACTAGCCGTTATGGCGTCATAAATGCCTGGGTTACCTTGCAGTAGTCTGTGCAAGGTAGTTCACCCACCTTCGCAGGCGTGAATGTCATAAACTAAATAATTATGTCTAAAGAAGGTAAGTGACCTGCACCGAACGATCTCCAAGAGGGTTATTATTACGGCTCTTATTTTTGGTGACTACTGGATATGGTGTCTCCACATACTATTACATCATACCTCCCAAAAACTAATTCCGTGTTTTTTTGGGAAGAACAATGTCTGCCTTTAAAAGGTGCTCATTTGTTAGCGCCCACGGCTACAGACATCTCCGAAAAGTCGATTTAAAAAGTGCTTTGGGGTTATTTGTTGACGTAGGTACCGAGTGATCTCAAATGACGGCTTTGCTTTGCAAGACTACGGAAGAAAATGTTCGCCAAGGAAATTAGCGCATCCAGTTTCTGCCACACGGCAGAATTTGGGATTGTCCAAAAGGCGCCATCCGCCAGAAGGTGCCGAGAGAGAGAGAGAGAGAGAGAGATGAGAGAGAGAGAGATGAGAGAGAGAGAGAGAGAGCGATGACTCTGAGACGAGTACGGGAGAGAGACTGAGGGAGAGAGAGAGAGAGAGGAAGAGAGAGAGAGAGAGGAGAGAGAGAGAGAGAGGAGATAGAGAGAGAGAGAGAGAGAGAGAGAGAGAGGGCTGCTGCAACAAATATGAAATGCGCAAGGTTTAAATGAGCTTTATAGACAGGCTGTTTAAATAATCGGAGCGTGTGAGCCCAGTTTAAAAGAGGAAGACGCCATTCAGGTGTGACTTAAAGTGCGCACGTGCAGGATGGCAGGGAAAATAAACTGCGGCTGTAACAGAACTGACTAGTTTGCTGTCGAGGCTTGTGGGCTAGAAATAAACTGCGCCTCTAACGGAACTGACTGGTTTGCTGTCGGGGCTTGTAGGCTAGAAATAAACTGCGGCTGTAACAGAACTGACTGGCTTGCTGTCTGGGCTTGTAGGCTAGAAATAAACTGCGGCTGTAACAGAACTGACTGGCTTGCTGTCGGGGCTTGTAGGCTAGAAATAAACTGCGGCTCTAACAGAACTGACTGGTTCGCTGTCGGGGCTTGTAGGCTAGTAGCCAGAGCGAGGGTCAGACGAAGAGTTGAGGGCACACAGATGAAACCAAGCTAAGCGTTTCTTATTCGGACTGCGAAGCTAGTTTTTTTTAAACGACCAACTTAAGGTTCATATTTTATACTTGAAGTGCTCATTTTTGGAAACAGGGGCGCACGCAAATGGTAGCCTCGGGGACATACCGCCCCCCCCCCCCCCCATTACCACATTTTGGGTGAACAATAATATGTGCGTAACTAACGTTGGAAGTAAAAATTTCTCGCCGACGCGTGACAATGAGACGATCGAAAACAAGCAACCTCGTGTTGTGCCACACAAGAAACAAGCAACGAACATTTCAGTCATGGGACCGAAAGGTCACAAGGAGTTTAAAGGAACCGTTGAATGCCATGTAAGTTATACCTCTACCCAACGCAACACATAAATACTAATGGAACAAGAAGACTGAACAAATTACTAAGAATAATAAATAAATAATATGAGCATATAAAAAAACATATGAATAAATTGAACAAGATGATTGCAGAAGGAAGCCAGTTTTGACAGGAACAAAAGAATTTGACGGAGCAAAAGAAATAAGGAAACGTGTCGTCAGCAGTCGCATTTGCACTCATCAATGGCGAACCATGAATCAGTCCTTTTTTGATAAGGTCGATTGGTATTACACAGAGCGTCGGCTACTATGGTCATTTTGCCCTCACTCCGTTCTTGTTGGGAGCTTTTGAAATGTGCGTCACATATCAGTAACCAGGACAGAGAAAGAAGTGAAACCAACTGCGCAGTGTATGAAAGTGTGCTGCATATAAACTTTGCCTCATTATAGCGCTCTCAATTTGATAGACATGCCAGTAATCGACCGAAAAGTCTGAAATGCCTCTTTTTCAACAATGTCTTCAAGTACAGCAAGTCCCTGCACAGCCGTGCGAGGTTGGGACGAACAAACCACTGTGTGCAGTCCAGCTCGCTGTAACCAATATCCCCTGAAAATGTGCGTGTTCAGCAGTAGTTTGAGTGCAATCACTGAAAGCATAGCTCATTAGCAATTCACCAAGGAAGCCAACTGTAATCGCGCCTTTTGGTTTATTAACTAGCTAATCCCTGAAAGCGTCGCTGACTGCGGTGGCACTCAGGGGCGGCGCGGTAGGAGCCTGGGAAGGAGGGGGACAGGGAGCCAGTTTACTCTCCCCTGTCTGGGGGGCGAGAGCACGTTTTTGCGCGCTCAATTTTTGGTGGAACCATTTCCCCAATCAAAAGGCTTTGTGGTTATACGCCCATTACCAGACTTCAAACCAAGGAAGTCCCCTTAAATGACCTAGAGATTAACAAGTCAGGCTCGGAATCACCCTTTCTGCCTCGGGGGGCCTGTTTTCTGGATAATCATCCCACATTTATGAATAACGCAGTGCATGCTCTAGATCAGGAGGTCCAATGTTGTGGTAAGGACCCGCTTTGCTTGCTGGAGAGGTTCCGTTAAGAACTCAGAGACCCCTGGTCTGGGTTAGGAGGCACCCTCTATATTCAGAAGGCCTCATTTCAAGAAAGGGAGACCCCATTTGTGCATCAGATGGCCTAAGTTCCGGATCAGAGTACCCTGTTTGAGGATAACCAGACCCCTTGACAGATTTGGAGGCCCTCCTTTGTGAATCGGAAAGATTCTGTTCCGCATCAATAGCCCCTATATACATCACGATGCCCTTGTCTGAAAACAGACTCTTGTTCAGGATAACGGGGCCTTAGCTGGATGATCAGGAGGTCGCTTTTTTCTCAGGATTTTATCATTGTCGGCACTTATGTATATTGAAATGACGCATGCAGCAATGTGATAAGGTGCTCGTGACCCCAACACCCCTCCACCGTAAAACCACACGGCCAAGGAGCCCTCCCCCTCCCCCCCCCCCCCCCCCCCCCCCACCACGAGAAGCCCCCATTTGGTCCAGCCGGCCGCCTGGAAAACCTTGCCCCCAAACCCAAACTATGTGGCGCCGCCCCTGGTGGCACTAATTGTCTCCCACTGTCGTTGCCTTCATTTGGGACTATCCGAACCGCAGCGGTGCTGTTTTGATGTTCTGCGCTATTCTCTTCGTCGTTTCTCGGAAGCTTCTGCAAAACATGCATTAATGATGTGGATTCCTACCGAATAGCCCCTGAACAAACGTCACCAGGATGCCAGCAGCTTCAAATGCCTGAAAGACCGACCACCTCCTCCCTGGCCGAGCATCAGAGATTGCTGTCGCGCGCATCAGTTCGCATTGTTCCACGAGTTCGATGATGCCGTGGCCCGTGCGGCCGAATTGATGAGAGGGGGAACATGAGACCCACGGCATCGGAAGCTACGGCGGCTGTCGCGTGAAGCTCATGCTGAATGCTGAGTGCTGGACCGAGAACGCTATCGTCCAGCTCACCTCAGATCGTGCCGCTGGAGTAACCTGACGCCGGCCTATTATGACAACGGCGCAGAACGAGCCATTGTGCGCCCGGTGACACCCAGCGGCGCTCCCACGCGGCCGGGCGCCAGGCGCGTGGGAGCCGTCACCGGCCGGGCTCGCGTCGTCCATACAGCGCCAGCGCCTCAGCGGCCAGCTGTGGGAATTGCCGCGGTGTACTGCAATGATTCTTGTCGACCATTGCTGCAGGCTTTGACGAATTCGTCATGCTTTCGGTGTGAGCCAGGAATGCAAAATAGAGAGCGTCTGGCGTCGAAAAAGCTGACAGGTAGCGCTTTAGTTTCCATTTAACATACGCTCGGGTGTGAGTCAGGTTGAACCCCTGAAAGGTTTTTCCAGACTGGTTTCCGAACGGCGTGGCATAGCCGCACCAAATTTTGCATAGCCATACACAGTTGAATAACAATTCGTATGACATCAAAAATGTAGATGCACATTTTAAGGTCGCTAACCTATGGCAGGTCAAAGTCAGGTCATGGTATCAGCGAAGGCAATTTCTAGGGAATCCTTCAACCTGATTCAACAATGGAAAGTCAAACAAGGCCATAAATATCTGAGATACTTTCCTAGGCAACACAACAACTGAATGAACAAATTACATTGACCTAGAGTCTGGTTTGAAGGTCAGACCAAGGCCAAAACCAACCTGTTTGATTTCTCTAGATCTTGCTGCATGGGTAGTTTCTGGTGCCCATTTCGAATTCATTCATAACAGGAACCGCATTATACACCTTTCATGAACTTCTTAAAGGTCAGAATAGGACACTGACCTAAAACGACCCGAGTCCACATTTTGTTTTTAGAAACATACTGCATAGCGTAATATTTGTCGCTTATTCAAATGCAAAACTCAAAGCACTATTGTATGATTTTGGCCAACATGACCTTCGAAGGGAAATAAAAAGTCGTGGATCTTTACTGATCATGTGACCTTTTGCTTAGAACAGTTATCTAGGTCCTAGGGGCCTTTTGGAGACCAATCTGGAATTGGAATTGGAATTGTTCGACATTGGAATTGGAATTGGAATTGTTCGACATTATTTGACCCGAAGGTCATGACCTAGGAACGTTAAACCTCAACTTAAGTGAGTTCACGTGCATGTCAACACACTGTGAATTTGGTGTCTCTAGCTCTCTTAGCTCCTGAAATCTCGGGGAGTCATATAGATCCCCCGCCCGAGCGAAGGGTATCCAACCGGCCACTCGGGCGCGTGGTAAGTTAAGAGACTGTCAGCCCGCCCCCGCCCCCCATCGCTCGGACTTTGGGGAGGGGGTAAAAATCCGGGGAGATTTCTTTTTGTCATTTTTCGCTGTTCAGACCCCCCCCCCCCCCAAATTCATTTTGCGAAACTACACCCGGCTGCTGGCAAGTGTATTTGTAGCGTAGCCTTACACAAGTGCTCTAGTCAGGTATCCTTACGTCAGATCCCTGCTAGTTACTTTCCTATCAGTTCTCTGATCTGCCAGCTGTGACGGCTCTATCTAGGGCACGCTGTCCCTTGTGGGCAGATCTGCCTGTTCGGCTGACCCCTGCGCGACCACAATTGAGTTGTTCATCCGTAGACACACTTCCCGTTACCCTGTCACTAGCCCATTTTTCTATTGAAGTCGTTCATTGTTGCATCACAACTGTCTCGTAAGTTCACGACTGTCTCGTTCTGTAACTGCGTCCATTCTTTTTCCCAGTCTTCGAGCGGTGATCGGGCAGTAGACGGAGCTGTATAAATACGCGCTGTCTCTCGCGAACAGCCGGTCTCGTCGCTCTCTGCGCTCGTACCCGGCCGTGGCTCCACCGCGAGGCAGTCGCTCTGTCAAGCCGGTCGCCCTCAGCCCTGGCGCTGGAAGCCGTAGCCACCCCCAGTCGCCTGCCGGCGGCGATTAACCGCAGGGGCGTCCCGACGCCGCCGGGGGAAGGAAGTGCGTGCCCCAGGCGGAACCGTGCACCCCGGCGCCCGGCACCAGCCCGCCCCTCCCCGGCCCCCCGCCGGCGGTGGACCTCATTAGCTGAGCCACACCGACCCCATTGTCGGGCGTGCCGACGCGCCGCGGCCGTCCGGACCGGGCCGGGCGGCCGGGCGCCTGATTTGGGAGCAGAGCCCGGCGCATCGTCAGCCATCTGGCGGGCCTAACGCGAACCTGAAGCTGGAGCTGTACTCAAATGTCGCCGGCGTTGTTGGAGGAAGAAATTCGATGAATTCTGTAGCGGAAGTACCGCCACATGACTACCAATAGCGAGCAACAAAGACGCACGAGTCAAGTTTGGCTGAAATGAAATAGGCCTTATGGGATTATGTCTGGAATACATCCCCGTATTTATAGTGCGTTTAGTGAAACCTTGGAGTTCGCCCATGGGCGTAGGAACAGGGGGGAGGGGGGGCAGAGGGGTCATTCCCCCAACCCCCCCCCACCCCACTTTTCAAGGTGGGGGGCCAGCAATGTTAACGCCCCCTCCCCTTACTTTTCAGATTAAGGTTGCATTTGGCTTACTTTTGCACTGCATTAAACATGCATGCCGATTTACCTAGTTCACCAGCCATTTCCCTTAAGATGCGTCATCTTTTTCGTTTGCTCACTGGTCATCATTTGTGTTACAGACGCAAGGCCGACGCCGCACGGCCTGGAGACTGTAACGCCGGGCGTCGAGGCTGTTATTGCTATGACTTGCGAGCAGGCAAGTTTATCACCATATTACGCAGTTTTCTTATCAGTAATCAGCTCTGACAGGATCTTGAGCATTATAAGACGAACATGGGCTAGCCATGTTAATACAAATTATGAACCCCATTTCATCCGCAATCTACGATCAGGGAGAACTCAATATCTCTGAAGAACACGGAAAAACATGGAATTGGAGTTTATGTGAAAACTATCGGACTCCCTGCGGTGATCAGGGATGTTGTTGCGTCAGTGAGGGTCCCTGTGCTGATCCGTGGCTAACTGCGCGGATTAGAACGCCTCCCGAGTCAGGGATGGGAACAATGTGATGTGATGTATCCTTCTAATGACTTCCGGAGCAACCGGGAGATCCCGCCCCGTGCCACTAGAATGATGGCCAGAAGACTCTTCGCGATGGGACGGACTAGCCCTTCAGCTCTTGACCGGAAACGGCAATGTACCCCTGGTGCTCTACTCAAGAGGCCGCTTGCCCGGAAGGGAATAAGGGGCCTCATTATTGTTGAGTAGAGTGGGGCCCTCAATATTCTTGAAAAGCACGGGTCGAAATGAGTTTAAAAAACGAGCAGGGTCGTGCCATGTTTGCCTGAGAACGTTCATTTCTTTCAGAATGTATTAATGAAACAAATTATATCAAAAAGCTTCAATATGCCCGCCCGCAATCTCGAGAGCATGGACAAGGACGGTCTGTGCTGCAACTTCCATAAGACCGATAAGTTTCGGTCACTGCAAGTGCCACCAGACGGCGAGCACCACGTTAATCTGTCTTCTGGACAGATAAGTAGCTGCGGAAGCACGAAAAATAGAGATTTTACCTTCACTCTCGCAGTTCAACCACCAGATTCCAGCCCCACTTATCGGTGATTTAGGGGCCAATCCGTTCTTTTCGTTAATCTAAAAATTGCACGTGTGAAATATGCCCTCAGACTGCCTTCTAAATACAAGATCGGATGTCATGAAGCGTCCAAAGAGACTTTCTCAGAAGCGTCGTCATTTTCGTCCACCCGTTGGCCACAACTTAATATTAGCTGTTAGGCCGACACTGCACGGCATACGGGACTGCAACGCCTGGGGCCCAGGCTTGTGCTTCTAAAAAATTTGAGTGCGCATGCTCAAAATTACGTCACGAAACTTGTATAACTAGTTCATTAAATTATTTAAGGGTGCCATTTCAGAAGCGTATCATTTTCGTCCGCCGGTGGGCCACGGCTAAATGTTGGCTACTGGGCTAACGTCCGCGGACTATGGAGACTGCAACGCCTGGAGTCGAGGTTTTTTCTAGGATTTGCGAGCGAGCATGTTAAAATACGTCACAAGAATTGTTTCACTAATCGATTCTGACTACATGGTGAACATTTTCAGACAAGCATGGCTTGGCCATGTTAATACACATTGTTGACCACTCCATTTGCAATCAAATTTTCGTCTTCAAATTTGGATCAAACATATCAATCTACACTTTACCTTAGCGATGTCCTGAATGTCTGTAGAACCCAGATAGAAAATTGACAAAGCTTCTAAATTCTATCGGTATAGAAAGAGTCAGCTAACCATTGTAAATTAAGAGGGCGGGTGATTTCTTCCACGCAGTCGTTCAACGTCTGATTTCTGCAGCTTAATGACCTCAAAATACAAACAGAATTTAACTCACGGTAGCTCCTGATTTCTGTTCTGGCTACAAGGCAAAAATGACAACAAAACGAAGAAAACCGGGTCCCGTGTTAACAAGTAAGCCGTATCCGGGGATTTGGGGGGGGGGAGGGGTCACTATAAGATGGGCTTTTGTCAACTCTGTGTTCCCCCTTGGCAAGGTTCTGGCTACGCCGCTGCCTACATGCAAAAGCAGGTCAAGTCGCGTACGTTGCATAATGGGCAATGAAGTGTCCGTTGGGTCAATCCATACCTAAGGCAGACAGCTTCCCGTAGGCTATTTTTCTGCGATGGTGTGGTACAAGGGAAGATAATTCAGGAAAAATTATGTTGCAGGTGTCCAACACATTTTTTCATACACCATGTAGAAGTAACGCTGATCCAAAAGTATGCAACAAATTAGCCACACGACTAGCTCGCAGTCAGTCATGCGGGGGACACCCAGACCAGGGCAGTGGCCACCGACGGCGGACAGGAGCAGACAGGGAATACATGACAGATGGGCCTTATTATGTGGCTTGATTCTTAAAAGAGAATCTTCAGTTTTATGGATTTTGCCACATTGTTTCTAGCTGTTTCAAGCTCCCTAATTTGTTTCCGCCTTAAATGCTGCGACAAGTCCTATTTCTTGAAAAACAGCGAGCGAAATGAAGGTGCATGAAAACCTGGCGCACTGAGCCATCGATCCACTTGTAAAATTTTCACCAGCTTAAATCCATGCCGTATTTTGGCATCTACACTGTGCAGGCAAATGCCTCCTTAATGACCCAAAATACCTACCCGCAGGTGGAATTTCGTCTCCCCAGGAAAGACAATATTAAAATGGAGGAATAATCTAGGAAAGCTGGATAGCCATATTTGCCAAATGACATATGAGTCGAATAGGCAAGATTTTGCACCAGTGATAAACAGCCCTAGATGCATAGCTAGCATAGCAGCCATATTTGAATAAAGAGCGATAACAGTCTCCATCCCTATCCCCCCCCCCCCCCCGGTCATCGGGCTCGCTTTCCAGAAAAAGTTCCTGAAGTACACCTTTGAGACTCCCCCCCCCCCCCACACACACACTTTCTTCAACGTTCCTACGCCTATGCGTTCGCCTAGTTTTGCTTGATACTTTACTTCTAACTTGTTATCGGGTTTCCAAACGTATCAGTCCGCTAGACTGAACTATGATCTCACTAAAGCCTGCGAAAACATAGCAATGACGCAATATTAAAAGAAAAGTGCAGGAACATATGAGCCGCGACTTTCGACTCGAACGGAAAACCTACAAGACAACTTCTCTAGCTTTAGGCCGTTTGTAATGTTTCAGCTCGAACGTTTTGATTGGAATGGATTTCTGAGATCAGCGCCACGCTAAGCAGTGATTGCTGTGCGAGTCCTAACCCCGCCACCCGATTGCAAAAATCCAGGATACACAAGCTTTTGCGGTGGGCAGAGCTTAACGCGCCATCGTGATCTCGACGACGGTCGTCCTGCCCTCTGACCTCATATGATCCTTAAGCGCGGCTGCTGCCACCGACGAGCCTAGCCGAGCAAGCGTTTAACCTCCCCCTCCCCACCCTCTCCCGCTTTGAGTGGGTGAAACGGAGTGCATGTGCTCCAACCTCAAACTAAGTGATCTGCCAAGACGCACTAACTGAGCTAGTTGGCTGCGCTCCTCAACGCGCAACTGATGCTGTAGTCCCGAAAGATTCTTCGGGATTTTTTATTTGTACAACCTTCCCTCACTTGGGGCCAGAGTCAGGTAGGATTGCTATATAAGCTTGGCGTTGAGCCTCGTGGCCGATGTTTTGACGCGCCGCGAAACGAAGGACAGGATCGACTTAGTCAAAAGAATTCGAACTGGAAAATTATGTATGAATACATGCAGTGCATATGCTTGCGTGTTTACATGTCAGTGGCATGATCTCTGCCATGTTTCCTGCATGTTTTTTTGCCATGTCGGGTCTGCGTGAAAAACGACCATGTGTACCTTATGGCATGGTAAATAAGGCTGACATCATCAGGAATGTGGTCATGTCGATGATCATCTACCCGTCACGCAGCGTAAGTTCATACAGTGTTGCTCTTAGTGGAATGGACTAGGCATGACACAGACGTTTGGTAATAAGATATGTTCTATAAAAAGAGAAAACCTGAGCATTTTCGGTCACATTATAAGTGTAACAGCAAATATTTTAGGAATGTTGAGTTTGCATCCTGTCAATAACCAACCTCCAATCCGGCATGGATCGGGGAAGGGGCCGAATGTACCGCCACTGTTCAATCTTCGCGATAATTCAAAAGCGCTTTGAGATATCGCTGCGGAACTTTTGCTACCTGCTAACTCATCAGTTCTACACCTTGTTTTAAAACACCAATTATGAGATCGTAATTGGTATTTTCATATCATATAGGTATGAAATACCAATTACAGAAAGCTCAAGCGTAGGTGACGTAAAAGTGACCTCATGTTTGACCGATGTTTCACAAAAACCCATAGTCGTAGACAATTTCACATGGAAGCCGAATGAAAGAATGTATTTTATATCTGTGAACAGAAAATGTTAGCCACTTGGTCTATCATTCATATGCCTCGATGTTGTGTTGTTTCATTGTTGAACCTTGAAACGTATATACAAACAAACAAGATGTGCATAAAAAGTATGTTTAGCATTTTTGGGCCAAGTTATGAGTGGCTGTTACCACGCAGGAGTTATGAATGAGTTATGGACTTTTGAATGAGTTATGAATGGGGAGTTACACCAAGGCCAAGTCATGGCCTGAAATGCATCGCCGCGCATGTCGCCCGTGCCCAGGCAGACCCGGGCCCGTGGTGGCAGGTGGCGGAGCTCAGGTCCGTCGCGGCGGCACGATGAGGAGGCGGCGGTTATTAGTTTCACACGGACACCGACGACCACGTGATTGACGGTGGGGTTAAAGGGTACTAGGTTGCGCTGTTGGCAGGAATGAACCGTCAAAAGCAACGTGATGACCGATCCCATGTGTAATGGTCGCGAGATGAGAAGAAATATATCCTAATCGCTTTCGCTGCAGTTTGTTCACGATCGCTGGAGCAGAACTGTTGAACGCCGTTCAAGACACTGAAATCCGAACAGGATTGTTTGAGTCATTCATTTCTGATGAACATGAGCTGAAGTAAACTTGATCCCCCAGTCTCCGTACTTTACTTCACCAGGTCGAACCAGCAAGCAGAGTTATTTCCTATCACACAACTGAATGACGCGGGGCTTGTGACCGCATGGTCTGGCTTTCCATTACAAATCACGCTTTTTGAACGTGCATGCAATCGCTGGATCACTATCGAGGTAATCTCTTTGACCTTGACCTTAGAGAATTTATGAACAAGTGAGAGCCCCTGCTCACGTGTCTGATATGACCAATCTATGGTGATGACATGACGATGACCTATAGACCAGGCTTTCAGCTCTCATTTGCACGGTACGCAACCCTGGCTCTCGGCCCCGCACAGCGCACGACCCTGGCTCCTGGCCCCGTCCGGCGCGCGACCACGGCTCTTGGCCCCGTACGGCACGCGGCCATGGCTCTTGGCCCCGTACGGCGCGCAACATTGCATGCCTTTATATGCAGCATGTTTGATCAGGACGCAACGATTTTATGAGAAACGCTTGTAAATAAAATGCATTGGGAGTGACCGGATATTTCAAAGATACATTTTAAGAATTTTGCCTCTATTTGTGACCTTAGTGCACGACCAGACTTAAGTTTGCGGTGTGGTCTGAGGCCGTGCGCCAGGGCGCAGTCAATTAACGATTTGATTTTTTTGTTTAGCTCGGCCGTCCTTGAGAATGCAGGGAGCCAGTCTGCCCCCTTCGGTCAAAGGTGTGCCACTGAGGACCCCGGTCAATGCTGGGTTACTGTACCAACAGGTCGTGGTGAACACGCGTTCGGGTGGGAGCTCAAATTGACCCTCGAAGGTTTTTCCAGAATAGTTTCCGAACGGCGGGGCGTACCACACCAAATCTTGTATAACTGTAGACAACTGAATAGCATTTCGTCTGGCATAAAAAGTAGATGTACCTTGTAAGGTCCCTGACCTACGGCAGGTCAAAGTCACGTCCTGGTTTCAGCGAGGGCAATTTCCAGGGAATCGTTCAATCTGGTCCAACAGCTGAGTGTTAGACGAAGCCATACATCTCTGAAATACTTCCTTCGGCAACACAACAATGAATGAATAAATAACATTGAACTAAGGTCAGGTATGAAAGTCAGAACAACGTCAAAACCGACCTCTTTCATTACTGTAGCGCTTGCTGTATGGGGTAGTTCCTGGTACTCATTTCGAATTTATCGATAACAGGAACCGCATTACACACCTTCCATACACTTTTTAAAGGCCACAATAGGTCGCTAATCTAGAACGACCCAGGTAAGCATTTTGTTTTTAGGAACATGCGTCTAGCGTAATCTTTGTCGCTTATCCAAATGCAAAGCTCAAAGCGGTCTTGTATGATTTTGCTCACCGTGACCTTAAAAACATCAAACAAGATCAGTGACCTTAGATGAGCATGTGACCTTTTGCTTAGAAGAATTATCTAGGTTCTAGGGGTCCTTGGAATTCAACCTGGTATTTGACATTGTTTAACCTTATTTGACCCAAAGGTCATGACCTAGGAATCTCAAACTTTGACCTAAATGAGCTTACGCACAGGTCAGCACACTCTGTGAGTTTGGTGTCTCTAGCTCTGTTAGTTCCTGAGATCTCAGGGCGGTCAAATTGACCCCCACCCGAGCGATGGGTATGCAACCGGCCACCTGTTCGTGTGTTAAAGAACCTTATCGAGCATGCAGTGGCTATACTGTCAAAAATCAATATGTCAAGGGATGCTTATAGTCACAAGAGTGACACTCGTGTTTAGTGATACGAGTGTAAAATCACTATGTCGAAAAATAAAGCTCAGGGCCTTCCTCGTGCTTATCAACTATGATGGAAATGTTGTCGAAATGTCTCCTGCTGTACTAATGTCATCATGTTTGATCGGTCATGCTAAGTAGCTATGTATACAGTACCACACATTCTCACCTTCTAAATTTGGTTCACCTTGTCAGGTGCCTGGTAATTAAATAGGTACATTTGACAGGCAGGTCTCTTTTTATGTTTTGTTTATTTCAAATACCTTAGCAAGTTAACTGGATAGATAATTGCAGCCTTTCATCAGCAATACGGAAAGAAAGCCACAGAGCGATAATATTTAGAAAGCCCTACCTCTGAAACACTGACAGGTTTTTGACGGTCAAAATTTAAAACAAAAGATTTGGTGTACTAAAACAGAAAACTTGGGCTTTCTTTTCTGGAACATGCAGAGCATAAGCATTGCGGAAAGGAAATGTAAGCCGCAAGAAATCCAGAACGCCTGGAATGCGCTCAATCTCTGGCTGTAATGCTTTGAACTAAAACGCTGTGATGAAGGCGTTATCACATCATAATCACCTCCCATTGGTTCCGTAATAAAGTCAGCACTTCGTACGATTAGTGCAGGGTAAGGAGAATCCTCCGGACAGTTAAACCTGTATCATATGCATGGACTGAATTCAACACGTTTTATGATATTTAGTTCATTCTTTTGAAGGCAGACCCGAATACTCCAAAGTGGCATCAGCGAGGACGACCTACTGCGTGGAATACCCTGCGCTTGGAACATTTACACTAGGAAAGCCTGGCAGATCTGCTGTTGGAATACCTACGCTACACTGGGAAGATCTACGCTCGGGAGATCTACGCTCGGGAGACCTACGCTCGGGAGATCTACGCTCGAGAGACCTACACTCGGGAGATCCACGCTCGAAAGACCTACGCTCGGCAGATCTACGCTCGAGAAACCTACACTCGGGAGATCTACGTTCGGTAGACCTACACTCGGGAGATCTACGCTCGAGAGACCTAGGCTTGGCAGATCCGCTGCTGTGAACACTTACGCTTGGAAGGTCTATCCCGTAACATATACGCTCCGGACACCTAGCGTTGAAAGACGTACTCCGTAAATACCTACTGCATCCGTCTTTGACAGCGTCGAATGACGTTGGCTGAACTCGTCCGAACCCACCTTCCCCCCCCCCCCCCTCCCCCCAGCAGAGTGTGGTGGCACCGCGACACCACGTGGCGCGCCGCGTATGACGTCGTGCGCGGGCCGCGTGCCACATTGTTCATCCATGCACTGAAGGCACACGTGTGGCGTGTGCAAGCCGCGTATCACGCTGTCCACCCACACACTGAAGGCAAACGTGTAGTGAGGACTCCGTGTCACGACAGCACGTATGGACTAGCGTATGATGTGCGTCTAGCGGCAGGGGTCTAAAGACCGAGGACCATGTAGCAGAGGGGAGGAAAGGAGCGGGGGTGGAGGGGCGAGACATGCTTGTTTGATGACAGTCATTCACAGTTCAGGGTATGCCCGCAAAAAACAGAAATCCTCACTTGTCAACAAAGACGGTAGTGGGTTTGTTGCGCGTAGGCCGTTCGCCCTTATGCCTTTCGACAGTAGGCGTTCCGGGATAGGTCTAAAGATGAGATAGGTCTTTCGAGCGTAGTTCCTCCGATCTGGAGCGAGCGACTGCACATCCATAGCAGCAGGTCTTCCAAGTTTATATCTAATGCTAAGTAAGGCCGTTTACTTCAAGCATACGCTGATGCGCGAACCAGTGACCGAAATACCCACATGGACCGTCATAACCTGCGCCCTCCGGCGGTGCGCACGGCGGCGGGACAGCGGTCCCTTGCGTGCCGAGTGGCGCCTCGCATTAATGAGTTCACCGTGGATGTTCGACGACTGAATTTAACAAGTTTGAGCGCGCTGCCAGACCCTTTTTGCGCGATAAGGTTGTTTTATACTGTTTATGTGTGCGCGCGTTCATGCGTTTCTTACCCTTTATAAATTTCCGTTGTTTTTTGACACTGTTTTATCTCTCGGACTAATGACACGTAAAAGCCACGTATGTTTGTAGAATATATAGTGATGGCATATATAATATAATAGCATGACTTCCGGAAGCAGGTCTTTTGATGCTGGCGCTAAAGACGGCGTAGAGCTGTGTTGGAGCAAGGGCCTGCCCGTACCCCACTATGTTTACCTCAGTCCCTCAATATGACAGCAATAGGTAATCCAAAAGCTGCTAGACAGCAGAAACAGCTGAGAGAATCTGCATTAACCGTTTCCAACCGGGGAATTTCCTCTGAAATGGGAACAGGAGGCTCTCAGAGTGGGATGGCAATGCAGCTAAGTCATGTTTGGACAAGAAAGATAGCAATACAGACTGCGACAACAGGTATTGGTTGCTGACTGGGGCGTGATGTTGGTACATACACTGTCACGCGTCACATGCACTTAGCCGAAAATGCATCTCTTAGTAGCCAAATACACGCATTGATCTCGTTCACATGCTGTTCAGGAACAAGCGGGATACTAAAGTTCACGTATGCCAATTGTTTGATGCTGTCTTAGTACAACCGCTTTGGAGAAAACTTGGGAATACTTGTCAATTGGTTTTATCGTTTGGCCCAGGAAAATCACAGGTCGATTTACCTTCAGGGGAAATGGTCACAAAAGTTTTGGAATCACTGTTTCTCTCCCCTCCTCAATGAAAATTATGAACCTCCGATCCCCGGATTGAAGGAGCATCTGGTGGAAGACAGAGTCGCGTCATCGCTTTATGTGCCCCGTGTCCTTCATCTGGCCCATTGTTATGTTTATGTGACAACTCGTCACCAGTATGGCGTAGCATACACCATTACTTCGTACTAGTGACCTCCAGCCCTACCCCCCCCCCCCCCCTCCCCTCTCACCCGATTACGGCGCGCATCCATCTCCTGCTGCCTTTGGCCAATGAGCATCGCCGGCGACGGTGATTCATATAAGCCAGCGTACCCGTAGGCGAACGGCGCTGTTTACGATAAAGACCCACACCCCCAGCGCGCTGTGTATGATAAAGGCCCAGCAGGTCCATATGCGATGCTTGGTCTCCGCAGCCCGCCCAGACCCAGTCCTCTCTGAAAGATACTGGGACGTGCTGCGAACAGGGGACCAGGCGAGTTGGCTGTGGCTATGGCGACCAAGACATCAACGCCGCAATGGCTGGAAGAAAACAAGTCAGCCTTTCTGCCGCCCGTCTGCAACAAAATGTTGTGAGTGTGTTTCAGATGTTACAGCTTGTTATAACCAGTAAAACCTTTTGCGTGGCGTGAGACGGGCATGGCGATAAAAGAGGCGACAGGTGTCAGCTACAGCAATGTAATTATTTGTGACCCTGATAACTGCGACCAAAAGGCTAAAAAAAAATATTTTGGGAGGACATTGACCAGAATCAATTTGTCTCTATGCCCTGTAGCTTTTATGATCCAATTTCTGTCGGCTAGGCCGTAAGGTCTTGTTTTATAACAGCATTTTATAAGATGGCACTGGCCGCTTTCCGGTCGGTTGTTGACGCACCATTGTGTCGGAGAGTTATGAGATTCGTGAGGGAAGTGTGGCTGACACATTCACTCGCATATGCAGTTGGTTTCATGTCTCTATTTGCTCTGTGTCTGAGGTCTGACAGTCATCGTCCCAGAACGATCCATCTATGGTCTATGCACTGTGGCGTGTCCTCGTCTATTATCATCGCCCTACACTTTGACCACTGTGATTTCCATTTTTCCGCCAAAGTCTGATGACTTCGTAATGTTGCGACGTCTGTTACCTGTATCTGAACCCATTTTCCCCGTGCTCACGAGGTGTTTCAGATTTCCAAATTTGCGCGCTTCCGTGCTAACGAGAACGTTCAACAATTGAAGATGTTAAGGAAATCATCAGATAAGGGGAAATGACCTCACTTAAACCCATTGGTTTGCTTTGAAGTTTAAAAGACTGCTCAAGACATACAATTGTACGATTTGGTAAAAATTTTCATCAATACGTCATCGTTTGATAACGTCATCGAACGTCAGAGTCGCTGCCAACTGACTGCATCAGAATCACCACTGTAGCGAGAGAATTGCCTCTTGTAGTACTTAAACTTGCCGAGCCGAGAGGGGGCGACGTTTTTCGAGGCGTGTTTGCTAGACAGGGATATCGTGATGCGCTCGTTAAGTGGTCCTTTTTTGTGGTGTTCTCCTATGCTTGCTCGTAATTCAATATTTTTTACTCGCATTATTATGCTCGGCGATGTCGCTATGATTCAGTTTTCGATTGTAAGATGACATCATTTTCACGCCTCGAATGGGCAATGACGCTGTCATACACGCGAAGACGCAAAGACGCCTCAAATGAGCAATGAAAGCCGCAGACCGGATATTTGAGAAGCCACGGATCATCAAAAACAACATTAAAATCGTATTGCTACGCGACGAGGTAACATACAGGGATCAAAACCGAGCGGTAACAAATGCCAGGCTTTTAAGGTTTATTTCACCATGCTCTAAAAAACGCCCCACCGGGATTTTGCCAGCACTTTACCTGTAGAGCGCAAGGGCCATTCGTTAACGTTGATCTACCATCAGTGCCTGCGTGCTATCAGCTCGTGACGCGTGACTCTGGCGGATGTTAAGAAGCCTCGCGGTCTTTGGGCAGGCACGGCGACGGACAGCTGAAGGTGTTCTACGTCGGCGGACCAAACGTCAGAAAGGACTTCCACATGGAGGAGGGAGAAGAAGTGTTCTTCCAGCGGCAAGGCGACATCAATCTCGTGACGCTGCAAAACGGCAACTTCAAGGACATCAAAATCCGAGAGGGAGAGGTGATGAGCTTGCTTGTTTTGCATGCAGACCTAAACTGAAGACCTTAAACCGCAAGCTGACGCAATTCCGTGCAAAAATTTTCAGGTGTCTGGTTTGGAGAGTACCGTTGTGTGCACGCGAAGACGTATACAACTTTTTATGATTAGGGGGCTCCAAAAATTTCATCGAAGAACTCACTTCAGCGAACCACAGGAGCGCAATATTTTCCGCATGGTGCACATCAATACCATTTGCTTTCCGTTTGCTTATTTTTACGCGCATATCCCGTTTTTCAGTATAAAAATTACAATTATTCCAATTATTTGGTATACATATACATATTTTTGCATGACAAAATGATGGGAGGGTACGTACCCCGGTGCCTTCGCGCCCACTCCCCTACCGCCCTAGTATGTTACAGGCTGCACTGGCTCAAAGACAGTTACCAATACTGTCTGTGTTTAGCCTACTCATTTTTATGTGTATATCCTGATTTTCAATCGTCGACGTAGATTCACACGCAGCATATTACATGAAAAAAAATCATATAAAGATACGCCCCCCCCCCCCCCCACCCCCATCCCCTTCATTGTCTTACCGGGTGCACTGGCTTCACAGACAATGCAAACGAGATAAAAAGGGCAAAGGGACCGACGGAGCCCACCCAGCTGCTCCAGCATTAAGGATTTGAGGGCATACCATGACGGCACCGGGGTCTGGCGACGAAGCTATCATTGCAAACAAATCAGGGCGCGCGCTTACGTGTCGCCGTCGATAAGGATGGGCAATGTGGTGCTATGTGTGGGGAGGGGCTAGCTGTGGACCTCTGAAGGTTATGACGGACTAATTTCAGCGAACCATGGCTTATATTTGGTAGGCGTGTGATTTAATAATCGCCATCCAATGTTGTTGCCGAGCGATTGATGCATCTTATGCGTCCGTTGCTATGTAGAAATGCTGTTGAATTTTCAGGCAAGTTTGTCGCATTTTCTACAAGCATAATTGCACCCTGCAGGCCATCTTTGACCGATCAACGACTCTTTTCGATTGCACGTTGCATCCCGATAAGAACACAATAGGATATTGCTTATAGGCGCCTGATTTCATACTTTGTACGCCTAACGATGGCTCGGTCTGGGCATAACTTGGCGTCTATGGTTTTGGGGAGTAGATTTTCTTCGTTGTCACACGGCCTTGAAAGTAGCGTATAAACTGCTGTTCGGATCAGGTCAAAGGTATATGGTATGTATTAGATGTAATGTATGTAAAGATATATTGTGGAGTTCTGTACAGGGTGCGGTTTTCAACTGAAACATCAAGCTACAGTCAAAGATATTTTTAAATCCCCACTTTATATCAGAAAAGCCCTTTTCATCAGCAAGTGTAAGGGGCGCCCAGAGCAGGGCCTGGCAGTGCTGTGAGAAGGAATCAGCAGTCATCTTCACGCTAGCTCCCGGTCAGCAGCACTCTCCCGCGACACAGGGCCCACCTGACCAGTTACTCGTCCGCACAGTCACGTGGCCCTGAGAACACCTGGCCCGTCACCCGCCCGCACTGTCTCGAGGCCCATCTGCACAGTTCCGTGGCCCCTCGGCAGCCTGGCCCGTTCAATTATGTATATATATATATATATATATATATATATATATATATATATATATATATATATACATATGATGCGACACGTTTCACAGCCAACGACTGCATCGTCAGAAAAAAACACACGCACTGTGTCCATCATGAGGACTACACACGCATCCAGGGTGGCCGGTTGAACTCTTCGCTCGGGTAAGGGGTCAATTTGACCCCTTGAAACATAAAAAGTAAGACAGCTAGAAACACCACTTTGCACGGTTTAAGTAAGCAATTTGTATGGTCATAATGTAAGGTGAATTGATCTGTATGTAAATTTACTGGTGTCCTAATTGATGGTACATATATCATGAAATTCGGACCAAATGAGGTCAGACAAGGTCAAACTCAAGATTGGTGTCCAGAGCGCCCCCAGACCTCCTCATGCAAGTCTTGAGCCTAGAGTTATGTTCTAAGCAGAATATCACTGGTATTCATCTCAGGTCAGTGACCTAATTGAAGATTCAAAAAGTAATTATGGCGAAAAAGCTATGAAATTATTTTGACTCCTTAACATGAATAAGCATTAAGAATTACGCTAGATGGCACGCTCCTAAAAACAAAGAGTTGATATGTGTCATTTCAGGGCAAAGGCCTACTGTGATCCTAAAGAAATCCATGGGGATGTCTGTTGCGGTTTGTTCAGCTCAGGGATGCACGGCTTCGTTTAACACTTCGTTGTAGCGTTAGATTTAGCAGTCTCCTAAAAATGCCTTCGCTGTCAGCCACAGCCTGATTTTGACCTGCCATAGGTCAGCAACGTCACGACGTACATCTAATCCTTATGTCAAAAGATCTGTTATTCAATTGCCTGTAGGTACGCGGAGTTTGGCGTGGCCAGGGGTGGTAAAAGTGTACTTTTGGTCGCCGACCAAATTTTTGGAGGAAAATTTGGCGCCAGTAGCGTTATGCGATACCATATGACAATATGGTCCTAAAGTACATGCCCAGTAGCATCATCAGTAATCAGCCTATCACCGAAACGATTTTTGCATACCATATTTGTATCCATCCAATGTCATGCTCGCAAGTGCAAAGAAAATATGCGAATGAATGAGCACTGCAAAATGAATGACTTCCAGAGCTTTCCTGTCACAGTAGGGATGCTACCATCATGAAATAGCCAACATTGTGCTCAGAGACAGCCAAATACCAACATTTCATTGACCCAATAGGACAGTTGGACCACAATAAAAAACCACAACCACAGTTGGACCACAAAAAAAACACAGTTGGACCACAATAACAAACAAAAACCGCGTGCTATTTGAAGTAAAACTCTTGGTAGGAGAGGAAATGGTACCCTCTCCCTCTACATTGCCTACATTTCCTGAACCACTACACTCCTAATTTGCATTGCCTCCTCATGGCCTACCTCATTGGGTATTATAAATTTCCAGCGACCAAGATGCATGTTAACAAAAGGCTAAGTTGTAAATAATTGTTGCAAAAGCAATCAAAACATTGATGGAATAATCTATTTCAAGCAGGGGCATAGTTTTTGAAGATAGGGTAGAGAGCAGTGAAAAAACTATGCAATGTACCGCAAGATATGGATGTCTCCCAGATTTCTTCTTCTTCACAAATTCCACACTTCTTCACAAACTTAGGGGGAGGGCTGGAGCTCTGAACTGAATAAGAAGTAGGAATACCTTAATTTGAAGATCTATGTGACTGGTAACCATTCGCAATCAGGACAAAAACAAAAATGGCACAAATTGGCATTTATGAAATATTATCGCCTTCTGTTTTGTGTCTCATTGTCACATCTCATCTCATGTCTCATTCATGAGAAGTGCCATCACACTTCAACATCAAATCCACGGTTCTTTCAAAGGGAAGAAGGCTGGTCTGGTCGCTTGAGAAGGCTTCGGTGAGTCAGCAGCGTTTTCGGTGTCCTGAAAAGGCGGTTTGGATAATGACAGGTCAATTTCTACCTTGATCGAAACATCCCGTCGACTCACCCTGAACTGTGAATGCCTCCCGTCGCTGAGGACAGGCTTCTGAATCACAGTACAGCCAACAAAGTAAACAAGGCCAGAAATTAAACCCTAGGCAGGTATTCATGGCACTGCAATGCGGATGTCACTTGCGAAATTGCAGTGCATTGAAAGTCACCGCCCACCTCAGATTAGTCGCATCGCAACCATTGTAACACACCATTACGGCCAGATGAATCCCCATATCTAGATATTTTTCAGTACTTTATACTGTCTAGTTCGGGACACTGAGAGTTGACTGTTAAAAACAGCGGATCGGCTGACCGGCCGGGCCGTAAGAAATACACTGATTTGTCGCCGACCTGTCACCGAGTCGGCCGACCGACTAAAAATCACGGGATTTTTTTGCAAGGTTGGAATAAAACCTAGAAAAGATACCGGGATGCCGTAAAGTACGGTAAAGTCTTTACAGAAACGTTTGCTTGTGTTGTGTGACGAAATATATTGCGATGGAGGCATAATATCTATGAATAGAGACCTCATGCTATGTTTTGCATAGTGTGCTGTACTTTTTCGTACTGGCCTTCACCAAAATTGCTGTCCAAAAACATTTTTGGCCCTAAGCTTCGCGTGAATACATGCATTTTTATTCGCCGACCTTATCCACCAAGTCGGCGCGTGTTACCGCCCCTACGCGTAGGTACGCTGCGTCATTTGAAGATTAATTTATGAAAACCTTTGGGGGGGGGACAAATTGGCTCCTCATCCGAGCGCGTGTTAAAACACGCACATTACATGAACAAACTAAAAATAGCGCAAAAGTGCATGCAATGTCAAACGCCTTCTCCCCACATTTACAGACATATTTGATCGCATCACAGTATCTCATAGGTATGATGAAGTCATATCACGTAGGGCTGGATCTTTTAAATGTAAAAATACTAAGATGATCGAATCACGCACGCTGAAGTTGGGAGCCGAAACTAGAGCATCACTCGGGAATGATTTTTCCTGCATAGGGTGGGGCTGGTGGATTGGGATTTGCAAGAGCATTCTCGCCCAGATAGATTTACTCGAACGCTGCTGAATGTGACTGTGCAAGTTTCGAAGTGTGGCACCTGTGTAAGATGTCCAGACAAGGCACAACAAAACAATCAGTCGCGCAGTGATAAACAGTCGTACAATCGACTGCATACACAACAGCTGAGGCTATTACCACGCTGCTATCAATGCCTTACATGGATCATGTGATGCTTCCATTCCCAAAGTCAAGGCGTGCCTCGAAAAGAGCTACTGTGGTCAATGTCATAGGAGAGGAATCAAAGCCTGAGTAACGTTTCGTTGAATTCGCGGGATAATAGTCTTATGGTCGCTATATTTATGTCTAAACAGTGCTTCAAGCTCTCGTGACGCCTATTGCACGAACATTTTGACGCATTAGTGTGCTGCAAACACTAAAGAATGTGTACGTTGGAAAAAGCAAGGCAAATGAAGCAATTTTTTCATAATAGAGAGCAGGGAGCCAACTAAGATTTCTCTCGCAGGGTCGGCTGCTTCAAGTTGAAATTCTGAGTTGTTTAGAACGATTTCGAGAAATTGGCATTGCTGTTCAAATGGCACGCGCCTAATGTAACAACGCGTGAAAAGGAAAAATGTAATGTCCTGCCTTGAATAAAAACAATTTGTGTTTCTATATGAAGGTGTAATTTTTCCACAGTAATCTTGCATATTTTTTAGCCAGGCAATTGAAAATAACTGATAGTTTAATCATCCTCAAGCAAATACACACAAATAAGTTACGTAACAAGTGCGCTCGAGTAATCCAGTTAGAAAACTCTAGGAAGTTCAGGCCATGCAACAATCGAAAAGCAAACTATTATGTTATATACATTACGTATTTTACCACAGAAGCAGACAGACATCTTGTGGCACTGAAAGCAACAAATATGCTGTTCCAGTGGTATAATCAACACCATCGAAAGAAACAGGCGTTATCCGTTGTATTTCCCCTCAATCGCTACGATTCAATTGCAGACTGTCAGACACAGGCAACCAAATAACCAAGGCACGTACCGTTCAAACGCACGTGCAAATATGTAGGAAGATTGGCCACAATAAACGACTATATCATGAGTGGATGCTTTCAGTGGCACATTCCGATAAATTGTTGCTTGGACAAACCCAAACAAATAAAAAGCAAAAGAATATCGTTTAACTTTGAGCAAGTTGCTCAAAGCATGCCATTTGGAACGTTGACTGTGTTGGCCAATGATGGCAAAAAGTTTTTTAGTTTGATCATTACACAAGAAGCCTGATAAGCGATATTGAGTAAAAATATGTTCCATGGAAAATAAAAAAGAGAGTGTCATTTCCTGTTCTGGTCCGGTTGGGTACTGAACGTTCATATAACAACCGAGGGGCTGGAAAAACACGAGCATGTGAAAACTTTTTGAACTGAGAATGGAGCGCAGATCACCAGTACCAAAATATAGTTCATCAGAGGCCTGTGTGGAGCCTGCTTCACGTTGTGTGGAGCCTGCTTCACGTTTAGTCATTGCCTGGAACTCTACGGGAGAACTATCCATCACGGTTATCCAGCCGTGTCTTCACATGACAGCAGCCCAGTACGCCGAAAAAAGGCATCTTCGATCGCATGAGCACCATTAGCAAAAAAGGCTGTTCGGTTGACAGCGGTAGCGCGTCTCCCAAGTGGAGAACTGCACGCGATCCAGCAGGGAGCAGCGCGCTCATCATGTCGAATGTCATGTCAGCCTTCCTGTCGATGTTCTGCACGGCATCTGCTCTCAGACACATGGTGAGCTGCCCATGAAAATGGAGCTAACCGAAGGAGCGAAGCGATTCTCGATCGGCGTGACACGCAACATCCGGCATGGCTGGCGGCGCGAGGTCAGACAGGCGTTGGAGGGCATGAATGGAGTCATCTTGCAGCGGGCCAGCCGGCCCAGTGGCGTAATCCGGCAGTGGTGGTTTCTAAAAGACACAAGCAGCTGAGGAAAACAGAAGTGGTTAGGGGTCGCCAAAAACGCCGCAAAACTGACCCAGTATGTGTGATAAGACCCTTCTGTCCCGTCAGCACACCGCAAGACGCGATATGCGGCACCGGAACAGGTGGCGATGTCCACGAACATGGTGGTCGAGATGGAATTTACCTAGCTCCTGGTGGCCAAGATTTCAAGTCCTAACATGTTTCGTCACCATGTAGGGCGATACAAGCACAAATAGGCGATATAGGTCTTATTAACGTGGGCTACAAAAACCATCATGTTGTTTCGGACAGCTTCCTACACGGACAGAGGCATGCGCGAGTGACATCGGTACCTGACTGGACGCGGTTAACCGGCCAGGATAATGTTCATCCGGCGTAGCTCGGGCGGCGACTGCAGACTGCTATTGATCCTGACATACCACCTACAAGTCAAGCCTAGTCGCCCCTGCGACAATTCAGGGTGTCAATATGCTGTTCAAGTGTGTAAAATCGAAAGTCGAGAAAAGTCATTAAGCTGCTTCAGTACTCTAGCTGCAAAGGTTTCGTGACCAGAAAGGAAAACCAGAGAAGGTCTCAATCGGCCTTCGAGTGAGAATAAGGTCAAGGGTCTTCTAAAACGCGTCAAGCTTAAGCGCGGTATCACCGTATGTGATACCATCCAACTGCATGAGGCTCAAGGGTGGTGCTACCGGCTAATGATGCGGGTCGAAGACGGATGACGAGTTAGGTGTGCTATTTCCCTGCAGCCCTGTATGCCTGAGGTTTAATTCACGAGTCATGGGTACCGGCTATCATACGCTCCCGATGGCGCTGTCGCAGATCATGCCAGCTTGAATACAAGTGGCGCAAAGCATTAGCTTTACTGCTGGGCGACCATGTCGGATGTAATTGCGCCAAAGCGCCTTTCTGCCTCTTTGATCTATGTAAAGTCACAGCGGATATGGTTGTGATGTCGTTGGCACGCTGCTTGATAAATTTATGGTCGTAATCTTATGAGTGTACAATCATGATTTACCGAACCGGACAGCATCAGTTTAAACACCGGATGACTAGCTTGGACAAAGCAGTCATGTTTATGGTTTTGCATTCTGTGCTATCGTGCGCAGATATTCCTGCTGCCCGGCAAGATCCCCCACTCGCCGCAGCGCTACGAGAACACCGTGGGCCTGGTCATCGAACGAGATCGTGTCTGCGGCTCCGAGTATGACTGTCTGCGGTTAGTGAAGAGCTTTTGCCATCACCGTGTGCATGGTTCTGTGTAATGTTTGTCATGCAACTCGCGAAAACGCCACGCTGAACAGCACTTTCTTTGGAGGTACCGTGTGGGGTGTAAAGGAGAACTTTGGAGACAACCTAAGTGTGTCCTGCTTTGCCCCCACGAACAGGTACTTCGCGGGCGACACGACCGAGACGCTGTGGGAGCGCTGGTTCTACTGCGTTGATCTGGGCTTGGAGCTGGGCCCCGTCATTCGGGAGTTTTTCGCTTCGGAGGAGTGTCGCACCGGCCAGCCGGGGGTCGGCACGTTCCTCTGTCCGCAGTACTTCCAGCCGGACGACGTCAGACAGGTGTGCTGGTCCGCCACCCTCATCAGCTGATGCGCAGTGGGCCAGCAGTGGGCGTGCAGGTGTGGCCGAATTCCACGAAGGAGGAAATGGCCTGATGGTGGCTCGAGTTTGGCGCGGCACTTCTGTTGCCAGCCTGACTGGGCCTCCTGTCGTGCATCGATTTGCCGTTGCCGCTGCCAGACGAGCAATATCAGGCAGGCAATGGGCTTTAATGGTTACTAACTGGGCTTCTCCGCAACCACACGTGCCACGCCAGACATGCAATGAGCTGGGCGCCACCGGGACCATGTGGACAAAACGAAGAAACGGTGAGCTTTCATCAGGCCCGCCCGAACGGCAGCAAACAGTGTTTTCGCCCAAGCCATCTGGACACCAGATGGGCGCGATCGTTTACCGATATCACAGCGAGTGGGGTGCCAGATTCTATGTGTATCAGTCGGTCTCATCGCGTTTGCAAACACGGGAGGGCTTATCAGCATCAGCCAGACATGGAACGACAGGCTAAATCTGCACCACAAATATCTGTAAAGCGTGGCTCTTTGAATGCGGCAATCTCGCGCCAATTACATCAGGCCCCCTGCGCGGCAAGTCCGCATCGGCCGGACTGTGGCGCACCGCACTCCCGTGATCCGCACCGAAACAGCCCGATCATTGACTGTCTGTTCTGTGGAAAAGGACGCCGCGTTCTTGTAGCCACTCGCGTGGGCTGCGCTTTTCGGGGCTCACACCCCTCTGTGGCCCGTCGGCGCCTCTGACCCGACCCCGGCCGCTGGTGGCGGGCAGACTGAGGAGCCGTTCTGCCTGCGGCGCTGGCTGACCTCACACCGGTCCGAGCTTGACTCGGAGGGCAGCCGGCGCCTGTTCGATCTCAGCTACCAGACGGACGTGGTGGCGCTGGGCGGCGGCTCCTGGACGGGACACAACGCGCGTGCCGAGACCTTCCTCTGGCAGGTGGTGAGTGGACACGGCCGCGACGCGGGTGGTCAACAGCCGTGAAAGGACGCGCCGCGCGCCACGCGTTTATAACGAGGCAGCGATTCGCAAAAGAATGCGAATTGTGTGTAGACAGAGGGCACGAATGTACACAGGGTGCGGGGAGTAAAATGACTACTAAAGTGCTCGGTTGAAGCCACTCAGATGTCGAAGGTGTTTTCTTGGCGAGTTCAAGTGCCGGGGGTCTACGCACAACATCATTGTCTCATTCATTACAAATACTCTGGTGAATTGCATTATTTTCGGGACGCGCCATGTAGCTGCACGTCATAGAGCTCTCGGAGTTCCGTGTCAAATTTGTTCCGCGCAATTCTGTTGTTGCCTTGCTTCCAAACGCGGTGCGGCTCGCGTTGGTACGCGGCGGCTGCCGCGGTCGGAGTGGGCGTCGGTGACGGAAGGAGCACCTTTTCAGGAGGGCTCGGCTGAGGTGGAGGTGGCCGGGGAGCTGCACCGGCTGCAGCAGGACAGCACGCTGCTGGTGCCGGCCGGCACGGTCCATTCCTCCAGCCGGACCGAGGGCTGCCGTCACGATCAGCATCGTCATGGACCCAGCCGCCAAGGCGCGGGCGTTCGGCCACCTGGAGAGGCCCACCTCGTCCTGAAGCCCCGATCCGAGCCTCAGCCGACCGTGATTGTCTGCGTAGTTCGATTGTCTGCGACTGTGTAGTCTGCGTGATTGCGCAGGCGAGGACCAACGCATTTTGTTTGCGCTGGTGGACCCAGAGCTGGGGCTGCCCGCTCAGCCAGCTGCAAGATTAATAATGCGTCGCTGTCTACTATAACATAACCAATGGATCCCACATCACCGTGGTAGTTCTGAAAGGATAATGGGTCGAAGCTCACCACGATTCCGCGCGCAGGGTTTCGGCAGCTTCCTTTACCACAGTACCGTCTGACGTCGAACAGCAGTTAACAGACTGCCGTGGCCAAATTCCTGGGAACATAACGGGCTTAAATCAAAACGCGGAGCCTACGCGTGGGCGTCTAAACCAGAGCATTGCGTGTACCGAACGATGTCGTTTCAAATCAGCCGCGAAAGCAATGATGAACGCCGATGCATTTAGATTGTGAACCGCCGTGGTGTGGCTGCATCATAAATAAAGACAAACCGGAGCGATGGAATCTACCGGCACTTTGAGTCTATCAAAAACGGTAGAAGCGTGTGGGCGGCGCCCCGTTCCATTCTACCTGACCTGAAGTTGGGCGACGTTGCCGACATAATGCGCTCGGCCGACTGCGCTGTTTGCCGGCTTAGCCCAGCCGAGGGGGGGCTACTGTTTATTTAGACGTCACCGCGTTCTGGCCTGGACCAGGCACGCGCGCCGTTTACAAGGCGCGCCAGGGCCGCCGGATACCGGGAGGGGGTGGGGGTGGACTTTAATCCGCAGGAAAAGTTCACACTCTGCGCTCTTCATGCCAGTTACGGGTGGAACGGTTACGGCGCCAGCAGCGCGTTAGCGGCGCCAGCAGCGCGTCGTAAACGTCCTGATGATGATGGTTGGGGTTTTAGGGCGCGTCGACTTCTAGGGTCATTTTGCGCCCCTAACAGCCAAGTGTTTACCAAGGTGCATAAATGGCTGTAAATCCTACGTTTCTCAAAAAGGAAAACAGCTGTCCGGTGCCAAGCACGCGAGAATCGTCACCAATAATTTCTGAAAGGGTAAGACCTGACGCATCTCGTCCGAAGTAAAGTGCTCGCTCTTCTCTGAACTGTAGGCAGGAGTGAATAACGTGGAGAACCGTAAGTGGCGCATCACAACGAGGACATTTAGGGCGTTCTCCCCCGCACAAAACGTAGCTATGTGTTGCGTGCGTGTGGCCATTTCGTAATCTGCTGAGGGTTACTTCTTCGCGTCTCAACTTACGTGAGCTTGAGGACCATGGCCCCAGTTGTGGCTTGATCACCTTTAACTTATTGCTTACAATGGCGTCCCAGCAGCGTTGCCATTTTCCCTTTTCAAAGGTCGTGATTGCAGGGTAAAAGTCCCTTGCCGGCAAGGGTAAAGAACGGGTGCAAGGTGCACGCGCTGCCCCATTTGCGGCCGCGTCAGCACGCTCGTTACCTGCGATACCCGCATGACTCGGTATCCAACATAAGACGACAGTTTTACCAGCAAGATCCAGCGCCGTCAGGCGAACTAAAATATCCTGTATAATGGGACAAGATGGGTTAAAGGTTGCCAAAGCCAACAGGCTGCTCAAAGAATCGGATAAGATCACGTGTGAGTTGCTCTCACCAACTTCGATAAAGCATAGGGCTTTACTGATTGCAACGAGCTCGGACGTGCAAACTGAGGTGTGTTTCGGTAAAGAAAAGGACCGGGTGGCTCGTGTCATAAACGTCCTGAAACACCACGGCCCGTGCTGCACGGTCCACCTCTACGCAGTGTGCCGCTTCAGCAGGTCTTGGAGAGGCTGGGCCGCTCTGGCGCTGTCCGCCGAGAAGCCAGTAAGCTGATGGGAGACTCCCAAGAACGAATTCAGGTCAGTAAGTGCTCTGGACGCGGGAACTCTGAGGCAAGCTGAAGCTTGCCGTCGTCGATCGTGTAGCTCTGGTCCGGGATACGGTAGCCGCAGTAGTCAAGCGTCTGCCGAGCGAACCGGAACTTTCGCAGGTTGATCGCGATGCCTCTCTCTAGACAGCGACTGAGGACGATGATCACGTGAGAGAGATGGGCATTGTAGGCCACGTCGTGCACCAGCAGGTAGTCTACGATCTTGATCGTTCCCGGTACGTCGCCGAGAGCCGCGATGCCGCGCCGGTCGTACTTGACTCCGGTCGAGACGAGACCCATCAGGGCCCAACGAACTTCATGCGGCCCCATGGAGCAATGACACAGGTGAGATCTTGCGATTCCTCCGCGATCGGGACCTGGAATCAGCCCATGGTGGCGCCCAGGGGGGCCAGCCACCGTGCATTTCCGTCGATGGACGCCACTGTGTCGTGGATCCGTCTGACGGGATGGGCAGGTCTCTTCACGAACATGTTGATGGCTGTCATGTCCACGACCAGCCTGGCTACTCCCTGGCGCTTCGCGATCAGCACCGGGAGATTACACCACGCTGTAAGGTAGTCTACCGAGATGATGACACCTTTGGCTGCCCTGTCGTCGAGCTGGCTCCTGATTACTGCTCTCCAGCAGTGCGGGATGGTCGCGGCGGCAGTGAGAGCTGCGGACGCTGCGTCATCTGTCAGCTCAGCTGCCATGGGCCCACCGATCATCTCCCGGAGCGCCTCGTAGTCGTCGAACACCTCTCGAAAAGGATGTCTTAGGGCGGCTTCATGTTCTACGATGACGGCGTCTGCGTGATGGTGGTCTTGTTCTCCTGCAGGCAGGGAACTGAGTGCTGGCCCCAGGGAACGGCGGCTTCGAAGTCTCCGGGCCGTGCGCTGCGCCGCGCCGGAGGCCTCGAGGAGGCCTGCGCGAGGCTCCCGAGCGGCACCCAGCCGCCCGGCCACCCTGGCCGCGCTCTGCGTGCTGCGGGAAACAGCCGGCAGGCGACGGTGGCTGTCCGTGCTGCAGCGTACAGCCCACGGAACAGCCGGCAGGCGGCGCCAGTTTTCGGTCGACAGGTGGTGTTAGTGAGTGGCCGGCCGGCTGTGAGCGGATCTGGCGGTCGCTGCACCGGTCCGTCCGTGCACGGTTTGCATCAGACTGGTATTGCGCGATGCTGGCAGGAATCTGGGTCTAAAAGTCGGCAGGTAGAATCCGTAGACGCACGGCGTCACGCCAGCTTAGTGGGAACCCCAATGACCTGCCGCAGCACGTAGACAGTCGTAGCAATCTTGCAGTCATCCATAATGACCGTGGTGCTGAGCTGACCGGTCCAGGTCAGGGGCTTGTTTCCAGCGGGCGAGAATCTAGCCCCGTCACTCACAGAGCTCATCCAGCACTCCGTGACGCCCAAGGACGCAGCCATCTCAGTTTCAATCCCCGTAGCCTTGGGTCAGCTATGTGGCGCGCAGCACACGGCCGTGGAGCTCGCTGGGTGGGTGAGCGTCGCGTCCACCAGCGGCCAGCCGATCCACCTGGACACCGGCAATGATTCGCCGTATTCCCGATCCTTCCTCGGCTGCACTCGCTCGCCGCACCATGCCCGGCTCCTCGCCTGCGGCGTGACCCTGACTCATACCCGGCCTCGAGCGGCCGGTCGCCGGCCGCGCGATCACGTGACCTGGCGCTCTGCCAGCGACGACCCGCCGCCTCGGGCGCCGCGAGCGGGCAGCTGAGCGGTGCATGCCGCCGCGAAGTGATCGGTGACAGCCGCGCGCATGGCACAATACATCCACGGCACGATATCGCACTCCGTCGGCATGTCTTGTTCGGTCGCGGCGCGGGCGGGAGTCATCTTGACACGCATGAGCGGAACGGGGGCGGGCACGTGACTCGCGATAGGTAAGCCGACACTTCGAGCCTCAGCAGTCGGCTCGCGGCGGATTGCAGCACTGTTCGCACGCGCTGACTCGCACGCGCCACACTGTCCACCGCCTTCTGCAGAGTCAGCTTTGGCTCGCACAGCATGCGCTTCAGCGCCTTCCGTCACGTACACTGAGCACGATCCTGTCACGGCACTGGTCGTCCATACACGCGTCACAAAAGTCACAAAAGTGACAATAAGCGGCGACCTCCTTGATGGACGGCACGAAATCGTTGAACGTCCCATCGGCTTCCCTGACGCGCGAGTGGAAGTTCTATCGGCCCACGATGAGACCGCGCTGACCACGCAGATGGGCTTCCATCGTGTAGAGAATGGTAGTCAGGTCGGCGTGCCGAGCGGGCTGGAGTCTGTGACGCATCGTCCGTGTCCACTCGTCAAGCAGTGACGTCAGGGCCGCCTTCTGTTCGCGCCGAGCAGCGTCTCCAGACGGATCAGGAGCCTGAAGTCGGCGAACTTCAGGTGCCACGCGCCAAACTCCTTGAAAGACGCGGACGGGGTCAGGTGTGACGCTGAGATGGCGCCCGACGGGAGCCTCGCAGCTGGTACCGCGGCGGCGGAGACAGCCTGGGTGCGCTGCCCGCTCTCGGCCGCGGCCGTGTCGTTCCGCACGGCTGGCGGCCGCTCCTAGCTAACCAGCACCGGCTCCAGCGTGGAGATGGGTCGCTCCTCCCGTTGCGCCGCCTGCTCGGGCTGCTGCACCATCAGCGCCACTGAGCGCTCGAGCTGCCCGTCGTCACTCACCACTGACGCGAGTGGTCCAGCACGGCTGCACGTAGGGCACTAAGGACTCACTGCATCTTAAAATCGGCATCACAGACGCACTCGACTGATCATACTACCGACTGCGACATGCTCTGTTCTCATCAGTTGGGTCGCGGCTCGTATATTACCTCACGACAGTGATGCGCGCGCGCTGTCGTAAGGTGGTTCGGATTAGACTGTCCCCACGGGCTCCGGCGAGAGTCAGCTGATGATCCGTCAGCTGACCTGACGGGTCACCAGCTGACCTGGCGCCGGCAGGCCTATATCACAACAGTATTGTACTGTGTGTTTGTTGAGTTGCATTCCATTCCTTTGTGAATCCGGCACGGTCACACATTCCGGTAGTCATTAATGCGTCCGTTGCAGTGGCGTGAGGAAGTGGTCACGTAATGATAGAGAAAGAGTGGGGGAAAGCTTATTGGGAATAGGGGCTGGGTAAGGCTAAGCCACGAGTAAGGATATGCAGCCAAAAACTATATATATATATATATATATATATATATATATATATATATATATATATATATATATATATATATATATGAATACAACATATACAGAGAGAGAGAGAGAGAGAGAGAGAGAGAGAGAGAGAGAGAGAGAGAGAGAGAGAGAGAGAGAGAGAGAGAGAGAGAGAGAGAGAGATATATATATATATATATATATATATATATATATATATATATATATATCTCTCTCTCTCTCTCTCTCTCTCTCTCTCTCTCTCTCATATATAGATAGAAAGATATATATATATATATATATATATATATATATATATATATATATTAGAATATATAGAAATATATACATATATAGAAAGATATATATATATATATATATATATATATATATATCTCTCTCTCTCTCTCTCTCCTCTCTCTCTCTCTCTCCTCTCTCTCTCTCTCTCTCTCTCTCTCCTCTCTCTCTCTCTCCTCTCTCTCTCTCTCTCTCTCTTGTTTAAAATATCATTCCCCGGATGAAAATGCACATCCTTTATCATGTTGGGTCTCGACGCAGTTTTCGACTCAAACATGTGCCAGTTTAAACTTAATGTCACAGAAAGCGTTGCCAATGTGTTGTTCATTCATATATGTGTGTATCCTTAGCATGACGTCTAATTTAAAGTTCCAGAGGCCTTTTGGTCTCAAATGACGCCTTCAACTCCTCTAGATGCTGAGCGTTTTACATGGCAGGTATGTTCGCAGCGCATTTTCATTACAAAGTGATCTTGAATGTTATTTCTGTTTCCACGTAAGGTAATGTCGTGACAATTCATGCGCTCATGATCAACAACTCGCTCCCGATCATTTCATGTTTCTCGACGATATAGAATAGTAGCACATATTTTGAAATTAATTGTCGTTGCTCAGTGCAGATGCGGAAAGATGAGGCAAGATCACAAAAATGTAATTTTATCTTGTTTGGCCAGCATGGCAAGCTAGCTCTTAACGTAATTTAAAGCCTACGGCGGGTAGCGGGTAGTAAGTGTAGAAAAATTACGGGGAGCACAGCCATCTTTGCTCTGCACTGGATAATGATCGTTTATTTAATAAATAAAGGTATGCTTGGAAATGTTACCTAGCCGTCTTCAAATAAAGCGTCACACAGACGCAATTGCTCATTGCGCTTGATAAACGCCAGGAAAGCTCATTACGCATATACGTTAGGCATGAGCAGGTTCGTGGAAGACTAACCCAGCCCCAAGAACGACGCGTCCCGTCCGTACGCGAGGTGCAGGCCATATACGGGAAAATTACAGTACCGACAGTCAAGCGCTATTCACCATACGATACCAGGCGTTCATACACTTAGGAAATGCCGGAGGGAGGAGGAAGTAGCAATAACACCAAAGGGGTCCATAACAGTACGCAAGCTCCCTCTCCCCCCCCCCCTCCTTGTCTTAGCACCGATACCTTCCCTCTCTCCCCCTCCCTGTCTAAGCACCGGTACCGCCCCTCTCATTCCCCCCCCCCTCCGAACCCAAGCATCGGTACCGTCTCTCTCTCTCCCTTTCCCTGTCTGAGCATCGGTACCGCCCCTCTCACCCCCCTCCGAGTTTAAGCACCGGTACCGCCCCTCTCTCCCCCTCCCTGTCTAAGCATCGGTGCCGCCCCTCTCACCCCCTCAGAGTCTAAGCATCGGTACCGTCCCTCTCTCCCTCTCCCCGCCTAAGCAGCGGCACTGTGAGGAACTAGCGCAGTCAGCTAAAAACGGTCTCTTCCGCTAACCACGCACTCGCGCATTGCTTCCTTTTGCGTAGTTCACGTCGGCTTGCGCCTGGGATTTAAAGTGAGGTCCTCCTCAGGATGAAGCTGTTTAAAATCAAATCGCATGCACGATCCTTTGCAGCAGAATGCTTTGAACAAACCCTGGAACTTGCAATCTTGAACAGGGGCTTTATGCTGGCAGTCACGAAGCTATACAGTTCTTCGGGACTCGTTTAGTGAGGTCCTACGAATATTAATCTTGAGGTGGTGGTCGTCTTATTCTCGTTTTACAGTGCGTGCCGGCATGATGAATCGCACTAAGTTTGTAGCAATGTGCATCAGACGAAATCGCGTTTTTATATGTTTAAATTTTATTCTGCGAACTTGCGTGGTGCCATGAGCTGGCGAAGACTTGTAAAGGAAAAACAATGAAAAAGTAATAGCAAAAGTCAGCCTTGACCTTGATCTCTTGATCTCAACGGCAACTTGCATTGACTCCCCCCCCCCCTCCCCTATTAGGAATAGGGTTAAGTAAAGCCACCACTGCTGTGAAAAAGTCAGTAGGACCAAACCGGGGAAATAATTCAGGCCCTAGTGAAGTCGAAGCACAATTTTAAAGATTGTTAGAAGATGATGCCAAAAACAGCGGATAAAACCAAAATTATTTTGACACGTTCATGTCTTACATAGGATCACAGAATGTCATATGAATTCACAGCTCTATACATTAACCCTCACCCTGGTAAAGTGCTGACGATGTGCCCCTCTCCCAAAGCTTCTGCGGATATCTCTCTGGAACGTGCAATCGGTCCGGATGTTTCGGCACTCTGTGGATATTTACCGCACGTGTGTATTTCGACACCTAAAAGGCCTCTTTATTAATGATATTTCCGAAAACGGAAGTTTTTTTGTGGAAATAAGGCAAGGAGATCCATGGCCGGCGCAGGCGGCGGGCGATAACTGACGAATCCGCCGGTGGTGTACGGCGGCCGGCGCTGTTACGTCAACAGAGCCCTGTATCATAAATATGTGCTGGAACCCTATCCAACACAGGCACACACACACACACACACACACACACACACACCACACACACACACACACACACACACACACACACCACACACACACACACACACACACACACACACACACACACACACACACACACACACACACACACACACACACACACACACACACACACACACACACACACACACACACACACACACACACACACACACCCACACACACACACACACACACACACACACACACACACCACACACACACACACACACACACACACACACACACACACACACCACACACACACACACACACAACACACACACACACACACACACACACACACACACACACACACACACACACACACACACACACACACACACACACACACACACACACACACACACACACACACACACACACACACACACACACACACACACACATATATATATATATATATATATATACATGTAAATGTATATACACATATACATGTATATGTAAATGTATAAGGTTTGCGGAAAAATGCGTTTTATCTGTCGCAGTCGGATATAAGGTAGATCTAGAATCACGAAGCTGGCTACCAATCGCGAGAGCTCGCTCAGATCAATCCGCTGGAATTTCCGTAGGACTTGTTCTTTCTCAGCATAGTAACGGCAGGGGCCACACTGACCGCTCCTCCCTTGGCGTGAAATACGGCGAAAGCGGGTGAAGGTTACCAGCCAAAACACGATGGGGGCATCCGAATACTTTTCTGGCTTGCAAATGCTGTTGTATACAAGTATGTGGGTTAGCTCGTAAAACGACTGCTAGTACGTCTAAATTGTAAGTAACGACATGATCAGACAGCCATTGTCAGATGTGACTTGGCGCTGATTCCGTGCTTATTGCATCGAATGGACGCAGCGCCCAATCTAGCGCTTGCAAAAGCCGACTGGCCAATCATGCGATCCAGTCACCAATGCCAAGGACGGACAAAAGCTCTCCACATGCTGAAAGTCTTTGCAAACGATCGGTGACTGAGTCGAGTCGCACATGTCGGGCTTCTGACGCTGGCGCTGTCGGCAAGGTCAAGCATGACCCTCCGCGCCTAGTGTTCCATAAACACCAAATAGCTAAAAGAAACTGCATCTGATCAGTTGCATGCGACTGCCAGAAACTCCTACCAATATTGTAGGATGCTGGTTATGTTGGATGCCAATATGGTTAGCTGTGTGCTCAGTGCTGTCGCCCCATCTGGCCAGCCGGCCCGCCTAGCCAGCCGGCCCGCTGGCCCGCATCTCCGCGCCCCTGAATGGATGCAAAGTCCGCCCTCTCCGCCGCCAAGAGCCCAGTGGGCGACCGGTCAGTGGGACACCCGTAATTACCGGGGAAGCTCCGAACGCGACCACTGATTCATCCACCAGTGAAAGGTGCATGAGGGGCTTACTCCATGCCTCAGGACACAAACTTCCGACAGGGAACACACCGACAGCCCGACGTGACCGCGGCAGCAAAACAATTCAGAATTAGGACTGCAAAGGCTCGAATTGAAAAGGTGCGTGAACTCACAGTTGACGGATTGAAGTTGATAAGGTTTGAAGTCTGCAGGAATAGGTCAAAAGGGATTAAAAAAAACGAAAAGTTCAAAGAGAAGGCAGCTGGCTGGAAGCCTACGAGGCACTCAGGAGTGCTTATGATGCCACGCTCATAACCTTAAGCATAGTTGGAACCACCGAGCACTCGAAATAATATCAACGTTAAATCTATTACGTCGTTTAAGTGTACCGCTTGGCGTCATGACGGTAGATGCCTCGGCGTAAGATCTCTGAACTCATGATGCCGAACGCAGGGGCTTTCGGGTGTGAGCCACTGTGGGTAGAGGCGCCCCCCCCCCCCCCCTCCCTCCTTTCCAATGGTGGCGTTGCGACACGGCCGAGGGTATGTCGTCACGCGCATGGCCTGGCTGGAGGCGGTGACCTTGGTCTGGAGATGGGCGCGGCTCTGCAGCTCGGGTTCAGGCCAGGCTCGGGCCGGGGCCGGGGCCGGGCCGCAGCCGCGATAGCATGCTTGGCGCTGGTCCGGTCGTTTGAGTCCGTTCCGCGACTGTCGATGCGAATCGTTCTCACAGATGCGTGGCTGCGGTTTGTGCGTGTTCCTCTTCCCACGTGTTCTCAAGCTAATAAGCTCTCAATTGACTTACACACACACACACACACATACACACACACACACACACACACACACACACACACACACACACACACACACACACACACACACACACACACACACACACACACACACACATATATACCCGCCATTTTTTCACCCCATTTAGCCCACTTAATTTTGGTTAAAGGCAGCATGCGTTTTTAATATTTGTATGATTTATAAAAAAGTATTCGATTTAAGCAGCATAAAAGTAGTGTGGGGCCAGGTCGAGGGAGCAGACACTGGACGCGTGCGTCTCTTCTGATTGGCACGCAAAGGCGCCCCTTCAGGGGACACCTTCGGGCGCCGATGGCACCCTTCTATGGCGGTCATGGGGGGCGGTACGCATTTAAGTTGTGGAGAACGTGGAGTGGGTTAATTATGAAGGACTTAAGTCGTCCCCATGTTTCAGGGTTTTTTTACTTAAACCCTACAAACCATTGTGTGTTTTTTGGCCCTAGGTATGTGGAGTTTATTGCACCGTTGATCCGCTCAGCTGTTACGATTTATATCTGGTGGTGAGAGCAGCCATAACGTTTTGGTATGAGAGCAATACGAGACGCCACTACGCAGGAAGATTAAAGAAGATTGCCTTGAGTTATGGTCATCTTTTACTTACGTTTTTTCAGCATTCCAGCCAAAACATTGGGGGCCAAGCGAGCAATGGAAGGGGCTCAACTCAACATGGGGGGGAAGGCAAGAACCTTACAAGAGAATAAGAATCGAAACCTGTGTCAAGTACGTATCCTAAGCGATCATATCAACACCACAAACGTTGTCACTTGTCAGCCTTAAATGCGAGTGATGTCAAATAACTAGGCTGGAAATGTTGCTCTCTGGCTAACATGCTACCGGAATCTTGCTCAAAAGTAAAAATGTATAGGCCCAAATTTTGAGTTAGGCAGACTCACGTATGCCAAAGTACCTCAGCTTTCGGTACATGGTTCGTTATTACGACTTTCGGACGCACAAGTCCACGTTTCTAGCTATATCTGGAAATCGTGCTCACGAGCGCCAGACATAAACAAATCGATAATTATTTTTTGTTGCCGTGGTCGCCGCATGCTCATTGGAATGACACGATTTAAATTATAGGTTTTGGTTTCATGGATACCTGGATGACCTTGAAATAGCCTGCACGAAATAATGTGCACATCTTTGCGCGCTTGTAGCTCAGAAACTAGGAGGTATTTAGGTCTTAAGATGGTAGGGCTGTGGACTGCACCGAATGATCTTCAAGAGGGCCATTTCATTTGAAAACCTTTTGCAAATGTGGTACACTGGCTTTCATGGAAGCAGTGCCACTGTTCCTGAGCCATTGGATATAACCAGCGTGATGACCCTGATGATGTTGTATGTTCTACTGCTCTCATACTACTATCATATCAAATATTCGCCGCGATTCAAAACACGTTGATTCGAATCCTGTTTCCGACCCTGTGTTGCTTGATTCAGACCAAGGATCAGAATCAGGTACGCGGATTTTCTGGATCAACATCTGATTCGAATCACTATTTGAAAAGCAAGTTCGATTTCAATCTTGATTCGGTTCCCAATTGATTTCAGTCAGGAGCGACCCATTCACATGGAGTCGCATCTGGTTTCAGCCCGCTGGAACGCAGAACTGAATGACATTTTTTGCATTTACATGGATTCGGATGTGTGGTGCCGGATGAATTAATCAAGGTTTCATTGAACCTGAGATGCTATTCGAAATTTCGGCAGGCACCGGCATTGTTAACACAAGGCTCGCGCCCGCGGCAACACGGCACAAAGGTCGATGAAACCCACCTGTTGCCGGAACCAGACACCGTATGTTCTATCATTCTCAGTAGATGTCGCACATACCGACGGCGTCTTTGATCGATCGGGATCATTCCGAGCAGATCATGCGCTGGCCGTAGTTCTGTGCAGGGCGGGAGCGACGGAGTCCATCACTAGCGTGCAGGAACTTGGATCAGCCCCGTAGTAAACCGGTGACATCTGCTCCCCTGACTGCGTGAGCGAGGGGTCGATCGAAGCCCCCAGGGAGAGGCGAACGCCACAGGTGGGATAGGGCACCACGTGTCCCGCGTCTCAAGATTGTTTTCAAAACCTTCATTTACAGCTTATTGCCCACTTAATGTGATCATTGTATGTAAGGATGCCACTCTTTGGCATATCCTCACCGTAATTATGCCCCCGATTTTCATTTTAATATTTGGATGTCGTTTGATGTTACACATCGCCAATCGTTACAGTCACTACCGAGAGTTGTTGCCAAACGACTCATCCTGACATCAGGCTGAAACCATTCATCTCATAATAAAGCAGGTCCAATCCCGGTTATTTAATCTGTTGTTTATGCTTAGTACAAGTATTTAGCCAAATATATGTCAACATAACGTGAGATCGCAAACGGCGCACGTCGGTAAATTTTCCCAGCATGGAGCTGTTATGTTTTTTATCATTTACGAGCTGTTTGGGCTTTAACAACATTAACAAGAATTTAGTTTAAGATGACACAGTAACCATGACAGTTTAATATTGGGCAACAAGTCATTTCCTGTTAGAAATCTTCATTTACTGCATAGATTACCTATCTGTGTCTCATTACACCGTAAATATACAAGAACACACCGATAAGTAGTTCAGCAAAGCCTTTCATAGCGGGCAGTTACACAACAGTTCGTGGAGGATTGAGTTCTACCAGAGCCAGCGCGGTGTCCAGTCTCACCAGAGTCAGTTTAGCGACCAATTCCACCAAAGCTAGAGAAGGTTCGAGAAGATCTTGCGAGCAGTCGAGGAAGTTCGAGCACCATGAAAATGTTAGCTGTCTATGTGTTATATACATAAAATATCTTTTCTATATTTTCCTTTTGCGAAACTTTCATTGGTTAGTGTCTCAGGCAACTGGTATGGTACTGTGGGCCTAATTCCATAATGCGGGGGCCCAGACCAAAATTGTGGGCAAGCACAATGGTCCCCGCACAATGGTCCCCGCTTCGAGACATAAATTCTCCCCACCAACAACAGCTGAGAAGCGTGAGAATGACTTTGGACAACCACGGTGGCGAGCGCCTTCTCAGGCGTTGGCAGTATGAGGAGCTCTCTATATTGGAAGGAATCGTGCAGCGTGTTCGGGCCGCCTTTTCAACGGCATTGCCGGAGTCGTGTGGTGAACAACACGCTCCAAACAGACACACTGACGAGGCTGCTGACCGCGATCACACAAGTTTTGAACAGACACATGGAAACAGGCTCGGTGCGGTGACTAGGGCACCAGCAGGGGGGGGGGATCGGGGGGGGGGGGGGGGGGGGGCGGAGGCCCCAGCTTTCCGGAAAGCTGTCATTGCCCATGTGGAAGATGACTGGAAAGAAATTATTCAAAAAAATGGATGTGGGCCCCAACGTGGGGGAACTTTCGGTGTCCATAGTCCTGTCAAGTACGTTTAGCGTTCGGTATGAGATTTTGCACCTTAACTCGCTTAACCAGACGTGTGTACGCGGTCGACGACAATATTGGATCTCTTGGATTGTGGGAACGTTTTGTGAGTGGTGCTGGACGCCCCCCCCCCCCCCCCCCCCCCGCCTCACGTCCCCTATGGTGTCGCCGCCCCTGGGCTAGTCAGCGGCCCTCCATCCCCCAGGCACGACATTAAGGAAAGCTATGCCTTAATGTGCAGAGTTGAGCTACATTGAAAAGCGCAAGTTATGCTATCTTGGCATGCTGTGTTTGTTGGAGAAGTTCTGCCATGCAGGTTTCAGCTGCGCATACTCGGGGCCGCGCACGATGTCCAATCCATGGTGGGTGCTCAGGTCTGCACTTAAGAGGAGTCTGCTGTTGGACCAGCTTCTACTCGCCCTGAAGCAAATCGATGCTGTAAATGGCAACTTCTGTTGCTCACTGTCATGCTCATTTGTTCCTTAGCTTTAGCTAGTTGTGGTAGCTAAACCTTACGCTTACGGATGATGTGATGTGCCTAAAGGATGTGCTGGAGCTGAAGGGGAAGCTGGAGCTGAAACAGCATTGCTCCAAGTCATTGCGGAATCGGTGATCGAGTTCATCTGTAGACCCACAAGCTGCATTGATTTATGCATTGCCGTGATCATATATCCAACGCAGAGCTGACTGAGAGGGGCCAGATGGCATCACGATGGAGATTATATGAGTTCCTAGGCCGGACGTCATTCCACCGGGGAAGATCTTCACTATGGATGTATAGGAGTGACGGTTTCGCTGTCTCGGATTACTCTTGCTTCGGCCGACCTCGTGACTAAATGGGGAATCCGGCCGCCGTCAACGAAGGTGCAGAGCCTGAAGTTAAGCTGGCTTGAGAGCTTGTCGACGACGTAACTGACGAGAACCAGCTGCTGGAGCTGGCACAGGGTGACAACTATCACGGCAACACATGGCCATGCCAGAGCGCTTTACGCGATCATGGAATAATATTTGCATTTGGAGGTCCCCTAGTGGCACATTAGCTGAACAGTGACAGGCAAGGAATTCCGAATGTCCGAGGACCTCATGCGTTGGTTTGCACCCTATGGCAGTAAAAGAAGATATGGAAAATAGCGGCGATACAGTGATCATACACGGACAGCAGGGGTGCCAATTTTTGTAAATGATTGGGGGCCAACCTAGTGCCCGACGACCTACCCCTCCCGCACTTTTTCAACGGATTTCGCCCACTTTATTTTGAGAAAAGACGCTTTATATTTTAACTTTTATGTCATTAAAAATTGTAGTTGCTTTAAGCAGCATAGTAGTGATACAGTAGCGGATCTAGGAGAAGGGCGCTGGAGGTGCGTGCCCCTTCTGGTCGGCAGGTAAAGGCGTCCCTTTAGAGGCCGCCGTGAGGCACCGAAGGCTCTTCTGTGGAGGTAATGGGCGTCGGCGCGAGTTTTTTTATGGCGGGGAGAGGGGGGAGAGACGGGCACTGGGTTTTTGTGAACGGCTCAGGTCATTTCCGTGCTCCGGAACTTTTCAGCTTAATATCACGAACATTTGCGCGTCTTATGTCCGTAGGTGTGTCACGTTTATTGCATCGTTTTCTCGCCCAGCTGTCGCGATTATTTGGCGGTGGGAGTAAACACGACTTTTTATTAAGAGGGAACGGATGTTCTTAGGTTGGTGGATGCACTGCTCTTTGCCACAAGAATTTATGTTTTCTGTGTACAGGGCGGTAGGCATTCCGCTATATCAACGGATTTATTTACGAGGTTTGAGGGCCAAGCCACTCGGCCGAATGACTTACCCCACTCCAATTTCTTGTTCGTCCTTGGGTATAAGACACAGCGACCCGCGTAAAACAGCGGTGCTTTATCCAAGTCACTCTTTTTTCGTGACTTACGAGCGGCATGCAAAACTTTTGGTCTGAACTCGGCGCCGGACCACAGTTTTTTCAATTAAAAGTTGTCATGGCATCAACGGTTATAATCACGGACATCATCATAATCTGTAATGCTCAGCAATACTCATTTATGTTCAGTAACTCAAATTGAACAGTTCGTTTTGACCAATATCTGTATGTTATTCAGCATGAAGGCGAAATGCTTCAGATGGATGCATAAAATGCGCTGCATAAATAACGGCTGGATGAGTTTGTCGTTACTGTGCTATAAAAATGGATGTGCTATTGATGGAGGTGTGCATAAATATCCGTTGAATGAAAGTATGTCATGTTGATAAAGCCAGTTTAAGGATGTATCATGAAATTAAAACATTAGATTTAGAAAATTATCACTAAATTTATGTCTTTTCTATGAATGTATCCCGAATGGTGTGTATGTGTGACATCGGATTCAGAGTACCTGCTAAGCATAGCTTGTTGCGTGTACCCCGAACCCACCACCCAAGCGTGCCGTCCAGTTCAACAGCCAATTCTGCCTCCGCCCTTTCGCCAGACAGGCATGCGGAGGGTTTTACGTGCCGCACAATGCTGCGACACGGCCGCCTCGGGTCCGGGTTGAACCTCGTTGACCAGTTGCCAGCTGGCCTTTCCATTTCAGTCGGGTCAAACAATGCGCCCACTCTGGGACTCGTACCCAGTGCCGCTGGATTACGAGTCCAGCATCTTTCCCCAAGACCACGGAGGCGGCAATGATATCAGTATTTATTATCATTAGTTATATCATTACAGTATTATATTGGTCACGTCATTTAGTATTGTATATATTTAGTATTATACATTTAGTATTATATTAGTTATATCATTAACAGTCAAAGGATGAAGTGTTGCAGTGGGCAAGATGCAAAGCCAAATTAAAAAACAGTTCAAAATACAAACAATTACCTTGAGTAAAAGTAGATTGGAATGCATATGCACAACCATGTAGTAAAAAGGTTGTAAGGCAAAAGAGTTGTCGGTATTTGGTACGTGGTATGGAAGGAGATGGCCTGATTGCATTCGGGTGCCTTTTGATTCAATGTTCAGCCACCTACCAAATCTGTGCCTTTTTACTATGTGCCCTTTGTGCGAACTAATTGGCTGCAATGAGTGAAAAACTTGCAAAAAGAACTAAATTGGGGCGCAGACACACCAATTGTCGCAGCGGGAACCCAGCTTCGGAAGGGCCCTGAAGTTATGCTGACCATATTCATGATGTGACGAAACGCGTAACATGGTGACGTAACGTGTGGCGAAACGCGTAGTAGCAAGTTTGCCGTCTGGAGCAAGCGTTCGTACATGGCTCGTCAAATAGTGTCATTTGACCTTTAGCTTGATAGTGTGAGCCTGGTCACAGGCAGTCTACAGTCGTGTAGGCATATGGCACGGTAAAGGTCCTTTTGCACTATTTGGATAACGACCGAGGCAAAATGGACCCGTTGAACATGCATAACGGCGATGAGATGGTTGGTTCAGAGTGCTGGTAATAGGTTATGCTCAGCAAGAAATCAGATTAAAAGTTTGTCTCATCAAAATGTGTGTTTATCGCATCTTTTATCATTTTGCAGTTGAACTGGACCTATAACCTGGACTTACGATGCCGCACCAAAAAAAGGTTTCCCAACTTTGTTCTCTCATGAAACTTCATAATAAAGCACTCAGTGTTTTAACTTCAAGTAGAACAATGTTAGGTGCGTACCCCAACATGGGCACAGGGACCAAATTATCTAATGTCCCATAAAAGAGGCCCTGAGGCGGTCGGATTGTTATCGTCAGTATCATTTTTGGGCTGAGGGCAGGAAAAGAGTCGGGTCTCACGTTTGACAGACGAAACAAAAAACAGTCGAATCTAATGCTTTCCTTCAATGTGCTAAGTTACCCACCAATTCGATGGCATAATTTTGAGGTTGCGGGGTCGAGTTAATGCTGCACCCTACAATGCTACGTCACTATGGGATCAAAAAAGGTAGTTGTGTGATGGCCAACTTTTCCCAACGCTTTTAGCATTCCAGGCAAAAAATAGTGGGGGCCCAAGCCAACATTGGGGGATCCAACTCAGCATTGGGGGAGGGGGGGGGGGGGCAGGACCCCACACAAAGGAACACAATTCACACCCATGAGGGACAGTCATTGCCTGTTGACTGTACAACAGGCATTGGTCTCGTTGCCTAAACGGTACCCACCCACCTACGCTTACCGCCCAGTAAAAACCTCCACGCTTGTGCGTTTTTTGTTGTTGTTTTTTTTTTGGAGTTCATCTTTAGAGACAATGAATACCGACTAGCATGCGAATGATGCAGGCAAACCTTTTACACAATAACCAAACTTGCAGACATTGTTTACAAAGTTTGCCAAGTACTTTGTCTTCTTGGCGAGATAAACGGATGCAAGTACCCACATTGGATATGTTTTGAGTTATGAGGATGTAAAATTTTCGTGACAAAACGTATGATATCAGGCGCATCCTATGCGTGTCACAGTTCTAGTTCTAAAAAGAGACACGTTGGATATATTTTGAAATATAAAGTGAAGCTTTTTCATGATCAAACGTGCGGCATTGGTAATATGCCAATACACTTCTTTGTTTGTTGGGAAGTCGCTCGGTGTTGGCTGGCTGCGACTGTCTGCCAGTGTTTAGCACCAAATGGCGTCCAAACGTAGATACTATTTTATTCAATGCTTACATCCGCGGCCACAGAATGACCAGCTTGTGCTGCTCAGCGCGCCGACAGACGCCTTCCCACTTTCGACCTGAAGCGCGATAACGACTGTCCCCGCTCCCTCTGCATGTGTTCCCACAGTGTGGCGGCGCCGGCTGCCATTGCCTCAGACTGGCCGGCGGCGGTCGCCTGCCTTTCATGAGCGGCCGGGGCCGGCTGGTGCCCGAGTCAGCCACGTCTGAGCCGCCAGCGGGGCCGCACGGGCGCGCCATGGCCCGGCCCGCGCCAGTGGTCTACCTCACCCGGGTGCAGTGCTTCAGCGCCTGTCACCGCCTGCACAGGTCAGTGAGGTGGACGCTGGCGACGCTGAGGTAGCTACGGGCCCGGCACCGCTACAGGGCACCCTCTGCAAAGCTTGCACGCTCGGCGTCTTTCCGCGGGCGGCGTCAGGGCCTGAGGCCATGCTGAGCAGGGGCTGTACGGTTGCGCATGTCGTGATTCACTGCCGTTCAGTGCACTTGTAGTTCAACGGGTAGTTTTCTTCATGTCTCTCTAGCCAGTCGGGAATGCAGATGGATCTTATTACTGCCTCACAGCGTAGTTTGTAAACGTTCCTTCTGGCGGGGTCAAACAGTACGTATTGCAGCACTTTCGAGACACATGCCAGCAGTGCTAGAGAATCGTGAACCCAGCGTCGTTTTCTATGGCACAATGACGTCAAACTAAGCTTGAAAATGAGCTGGAGAAGGCCTTTTAGATCATATGGCGGATCAGACAGGTCATTGATAGTCAAGTTTTCATGAAGTCGGAATGGGCTCATGTACGCCTAGCCTAAACATTCTGAAGTGCAGGCTACATATACAGCCCTTAGGAGCCCCTTTAAAATGACCGAGGTCGCAGGTCTGGTGAGCCTTTCTTGACTTATCGTACAACATTTCGCCGTGAGCGCCCTATCCAGGTCTGACCGTACCGTTTTCTGGATTGCCGCAAATTTTCCACTGCTGATCGTGAACTCATGCCGTATCCGCTAAGAAGAACCCGAATTCTTCAGAAGTGCGCCCAAAAATTGCTTGGAATCTTCACTTAAACTGTTTGAACAAGGGGATTTCTCCTGTAACATTACACCACCACGATCTTACCTCTGGTCTTCACTTTAAACCAAGGAGACAAAATTTCCAACTTGCAAATAGTTAAGGAACATGGCTAAAACCGGGTCCAGATCTCGATGACGGTGCGCTGCATCGACAGGAGACCAACAGTTTCTGAATGAGGAAAAAAGGATAATCGCATTTGCGGAAGTGTGAATGGAGGCGGCCCTATGCAGGCGACCACGCGCCTTCGTGCACAAACTGCACATCCGTTTGAAGACGAGAGGTTACGGACGAGCCATGCCCGTTTTGGACCGCTTTTTAGGTCGTATTATGTTAGCTCATTGACGAAAGCAGATGACGATTCGAAGCCAGCTGCGCGGTGTAGGCGAATGTACCGGCTACGTCTCACTAACGGATCTCAAACCTGTCCGGCCTATAGGTGCGCCAGCAATCATCGCAGAGCGGCTAATACTACCTTTTTTCAAAACCGATCTCCAATACTGGGCTCTTGAGCAATATTGGAGATCGATAGAGTAGTACAATAGAGTTGGGACCATTAACACTGCACACGCGGGTGGCAGCTAAATTCAGCCGTTCATGGCAGCTAAGACGAAACCAAAACATGTGTGTAGATGCAATACTTTATTCAAAATTGACAACAGTGTTAAATGAATGCAAAGTCACCGATTTTGTTGATCAACATTCCAAAATCGGCGCAGTTCATAAAGCGATGGTAGGAAACTACGCTCTTTTCATTTATGTCGTTTTGTCAAGAACTGTGCAATCTTTTTCACAAGTCTGATTTATCTTTTCTATAAGAAAAAGGAAACACAGCGGACGTCCCCACGTCCCTTTAATGGACATAAAGCGGCGCCATCCGTTGGCCATAACAGCACTGAAGAGCTATGGCGCAAATCGGATTTGAACCTGGATCCCACGATATCGACTGGCAACTTCCGCATTTGCTATCGCCTCTCCCCCCCCCCCCCCCATTGCACTGTTTTTCTTCATCTTACTTTCTTTACTGCTGCGTTGCTGTGAATAACTGCTCCGATATATCATTGGGTAAAGAAGCCACCATTGACATTTGATCCGATTTGTCCTACAGTTGTGCGTTATCGGATGAAGATAACAAGTCGATATTTGGCAAATGCAACAACGCGAATGGCCATGGCCACAACTATACAGGCGAGTGCCAACTTTTTCTGCGTAGTCGTTGCGATGAGTGTCACGTGACCCACCACTACTGGCGGCGTGATGAGTCTCCACGTGACCAGGCCTTCCCAGCCGGTGTGCTGCGGCGCGAAATGGAGGCGTGGTCGTAACCACGCACTCGGCAATGTCTCCTTACGGAGATATTGCAAGCATATTAGCGTATTGGCATATTAGCAAGCGCTAGGCAAGAAAGGTCTTCAGCTCCTTTTTTCGCCGTCATTGCGTTCAGAGCTGTCACGCTGAGTCGGCGACATTAATGATATCTAGAAGTACTGCTTAACAGAAGTTATCAAGCAAAACTTGGCTGTTCTGTCAGTACTGAAAGCGCATCCCCGTGCTCACGCGCTCAGGTGTCAAACAGCCGACGCGCTCGATAACGTTTATAAACCAGCACCTCCTATATGCTGGTTAATAACTGTCCGCGTGAGAACTCTGGGCTCATAATGCCCAACAAGCAAGAGCTTAAGACCTTTTTTGTTTGTATCGATAACATGCGACACTAAAGTGCGTTCAGTTAGACAACATATGTTGTTCTGGTAGTCTCATCAATTACGACGTCAAGGATTATATTTAAACGTTGGAGTTTAAAGTTTGTCCATTTCCTGGTATTGCATGGCCCTCAGTGTAGCATGGTATGGGGTGTCTGTGAGCTGGCACATAGCATGAACATCTCTGAGACACCTAAGCGGCATGGAGTGGTGCTTGACGTCACACCTCACGTTTCCTGATCACATCAGGCCGATACCGCTCGACCAGGGAAATGAGCCCAATGCCTCTGCCACTCCGTATAAGCTGACCTGGTGCGTGAGTTGAACGCCCTGACCTGACCTGGTGCGTGAGTTGAACGTCCCGACCTGACCTGGTACGTGAGTTGAACGCCGACCTGACCTGTGGTGCGTGAATTGAACGACCTGACCTGACCTGGTGCGTGAGTTGAACGCCCTGACCTGACCCGGTATGTGAGTTGAACGCTCTGACCTGACCTGGTGCGTGTGTTGAACGTCCCGACCTGACCTGGTGCGTGAGTTGAACGCCTGGACCTGACCTTGTGGGTGAAATGAGTGCCCTTCGCCGTCACAGTGGAGACCACTGTGCGTGGGCGTGTCCACCCCGTGACCGGCATGGTGGTCAACATATCCGACATGAAGTTATGGATCGAGGAGGCCATTATGGACGTCATGGACCACAAGAACATCGATCAGGACGTGCCGTACTTCAGGTTGGTCTCGTCGAAGCTTTACTCTCCTGCCTGACTTGGATCCCGCCGACGCTTTGCGGACCGGGATGGGACAAGCTGGACCGTCAAATGGCCCTCTCGGAATAACTGAGTATCGTCTGAAGCAGGATGGTCTCCATGCTGAAGTCATTTCGCTGCGAATGTCCGCTCTGAGTAAGATGCAAAACATGTTTATGCATAACATGAGGGCTGTTGACTGCAAGCTGCGATGATTTGGCTGACGCAACACATGTGCTTTGCGGTGGGATAAACCCCGGTCCCAGGAGTGCCGGCAGTGTAGAGTTTAAGGGGAGTCTTACACATTTGCATGGGGTTTTGACCTGAAATAGCCATCTTGAAGACCTTTCGGTGCAGTTCACAGCCCTGCCATTCTTTAGACCATAAGTCCTCTGGTTTCTGTGCTACGCGCCCGTGAAAGCCCTGACCCCCAGCCCTGGCGACCATGCCGTAAGCATTGCTAAATTAGAACATGCCTGGCGATGGGCAGTTGTCAGACTCCGTCATCCAGGGGTGACGGAGTCTGACAACCGGTCTGAGAGCTCTTGGACGGGGGTGGCGGCACAGGAATGGGGCACGGCAGGTATTAGGGGGACACGGGCAGTGTCCCGTCGATGGCGGGGGGACACGGCGTGAGGAGGGTCCGCCGTTGGGAGGTTGCGGCTTGAAGTGGTAAATCGCGAGGGGGAAGATACGGTGCAAATGGGCCTTTGTGGAGGAGGACACTGCGCTGAAGGGCCTGTCGTGTGGTGGAGAATGCGGCGAGGCCGCGAGGGGAGGACACATTGTAGGGAGGAGGAGAAGGGCGCCAAGAGACCCGTTTTGGGGGAAAGCGTGTGGCGTGGAGCGGTCCGTGTCCGGGAAAGTATATGATGCAGATGGTTCGTTGAAGGGGAGGCGGAGGATGCGGCGCGGGGAGCCCGTCGTTGGAAGAAGTATGCCGCTCAAGAGTTCCGGTCATATGGAACGAGGACACTGCCCAGGCTCGTGGGGAGGAGGACGGCACGGAGAGGGTACAGCATTAGTAGTACGATCCGGCGCGAAGGGAACCGCTGTCCGAAGGACTTTATGGCGCGTGGAGAGTGCATCATTGAGAAGGATGCGGAGCGGAGAGTGGAGGTACAAGGTTTTGCGGGTTTTGCAAAGCACAGCATCAGCAGACGAAATCGAAGCCAGTTTCGGCGGAACTCGAAAGCGGTCCGAGTCGCGCACATCGACTCAGTCCCGACCGAGTCAGGAGACGGCTCGGCCGAGACCTGAAAATAAAGCCCCCCGTTGGGTACGTTGAAAGCTGCTGCCAATGCTGGTACCAGTGCACACAACCGGCTGCGGGTCGGTGCTCAGTGCGTCTAGACCGCTTCTGACAGCAGCAATTTTTGGAAGGATGGTTCCGCATTTCCGATGGGGAAACCCCATCGTGGGGTTGTTCGCAAAAGGGGTGGCCAGCGGTGCGGAGTCGGCCGCGTAGAGCGGTGCGTGGCTGACAGCGCAGGAGGCCCGTGTCCAGGAGACAGCGGTCGGGCGAAATACCGGGGTCACGGACGGGCGGGTCACGGCCGGGCGGGGTCACACGCAGGCGGGGTCACACGCGGGCGGGGTCACGGACGGCGGGGTCACGGACGGGCAGGGTCACGAACGGTCGCTGATAGGGTGATCAGTCCAGCGGCACGTCCGCGCATTGAGGCGACCACGGGACGCTCCTTCCCGGGGGAGCGTGCTGTTTCATAAAACTGAAAAGAGTGCGAGCAAAAACCAAGATCTGATCTGATGAACTCTTACAGATAAGACACAGTTTTTACAAAATGTTGAGACTGATTGGGCGTCTTTATAGCATCAGCTGATGTTAGAGCGCAACACGCCGTGGAATGTTGGTTGGAAGGCCATTTTGGACGTCCGTTACAATGTCGTTGGCAGGGTCGGATCCAGGATTTCATCACAGAGGGGGCACGCGACATTGCGGGCCCCTGAAGTTTGGGGCCCGCTTCAAAAAATATCCTTGCATTTCGGTCATTGCATTTTAAGACAAGTCGTATGTAATACATATACATATTTTATATCTATATATACTTATGCGTGTGTGTGTGTATGTATATAGATGCTTATTCATTTATTTAATAAATACGGAAACCCATCTTAGTGTGCACAGCCCCGTAAAGCTAGGCGTGCTACGCATGCATACACGTAAAACTCATTTATTTCCCACGGATTATTTTAAATGCTGTGATTTTTAGGCCAAGTGTTTCGGAACAACAGGTAAAACAAAGTTGAGTTGGTTGCTATCAACCATCAAGACGAAGCATGGACTCTGTTCCTAGCTTAGGTATTTACGGCTAGCCGGCTGGGTGATGAAATCAGCTGATGGCTGATGACCAATGCGGAATTTTTCCTTTGTTATAAAGGAGTGCAATATATCATAGCATCTAAAATATGTTAGGAACGTGATGCACTAGTATAATAAGTGTCACACACTCAATAGCCTATGGAAATGACACATACGAAGTCGGCGGCATGTAAAATTACGTTCGCCAATCGCGCGTAAAAATTCATCGGCGCTTATTCGATTGCTGGTTTAAGACGAAGACACTAAGACCAAAAGGGACGGGACCTGAGCGATCCTGGATGCCGCAGGAGGCCAACAAAGTGACCCTCGTCAATAAATATAGGGTCCCCAGAGCAAGCAAAAGAATCCAAGACCAACGTGGTGGGCCCCTAAACGATTGGCAGTGCCTCAACAGGCTGAAATTTAAAGCCCCGGTCATAGCACAGGACCCCCCGAGCAAAGGAGAATAATCCAAGACCATAAATTAATACCCCTAAGCGATCAAGAGTGCACGGACAGGTTAACAACACTACCCTCGATAGGAGTGGAAAGTCCTGCGCAAATCGAACCAAAGGGAGAGAGCTCTCGATCAAAGCAGAGGGCCCCTGGGCATCGAGTGTCTCCGTGCCTTACCTTACAAGAGCCCTAGCAACAGCACAAGGCCCTCCAAGCAGGTGGAAAAACCCGAGGCTTATATGAAGGGCCAGTGAGCAACTGAGTGTGCCCTGGCATATGGGGCACCGGGAAAAGTGCTTAGAGCCTTTAGGGCGAATGGAAAGAATCCGTGGAGGAGAACCTGATCGATCAAAAGCGCTCAGGCATGGAGGCAGGTAGCGTCTCAACGGCATATTGGGTCTTACGAGAAAATGCAAAGAGGTCGAGGATTACGAGGAAAGCTCCTTAGCGATCAGATTGACCCGGCAGGCGGACATGTGGGACCAGGCAACTAGCAGCGTGATGCCTCTAGACAGCGTAATGAGCCCTAAAATTCCCCCCCCCCCCCCAAGCAACACTTTCTCAATCAGCGAAAAATAGGCTTTGTTGGCTCATAAACTCTTTACGTTGCTAACAATCGTTCCTGGTCGTCTATAGGCCCAACAGCATCCGATTTTGTTGCGCTTTGTTGTAAGAAAGCTGCGTCCGTCTGGCCGGTCATGGGCCCCTTCGGAGCCTTTACGTCACCCCGGCATGGTCCATGGAGCATGGTTCCGTGCCCCCCCCCCCCCCCCCTCTGCATCTGCCACCGGCCCGAGCAGCTGGAATGGATGGGGCCCGACAGGAGCATAGGGTCATCCATTCAAATAAGAAATACTCACGACGCAACGTGTAGGGCTCTGAACGATTCAGTTCGTCAGAGCAGGTTCATATAAAGGGCCCCTATCAAGAGCGCAGGGCCTTTCATTCAGATAGGAAGTACCCAAGACCCAATGTAGGGGGCCCCGAACAATCGCGTGTGCCCGAGCATGTTAACAAATGGGGCTCCCGACAGGAGCGTAGGCCCCTCCATTCGAATGAGAAGTACCGAAGACCCTATGTAAATGGCCCCAGAATGATGGAATGTGCCTGAGCAGCTTATTATAAGGGGCCCGACAAGAGCGTAGGTCCCTCCGTTGAAATAAGAAGTACCCAAAACCAGTGCGGGGGCCCCCGAAAGATGTTGTGTACCCGAGCAGAATATACAAGGCGGAGGGCCCCTAGATATTCAACTGCGCCAGAGCAGGTAAACAGATGGGGCCCCGGCAAGAACGTGGGGCCGTTCAAATGTGAAATACCCACGACACGATCACCCCGAATAATCGAGCGCGACAGAGCAGGTTAACAGATAAGGCCCCCGAAGGGCGCGGAGGGCCCTCCATTTAAAAAAGAAGTACCCTAAACCAGATGTAAAGGTTCCCTACGATCGAATGGGTTCGAACATCTATCAGAGGGGCCCCGACAGAAGCGTGAGGCCCTCCATTCAAATAAGAAGTACCCAAAACCCGGTGCGAGGGCCCCCGAAAGATGGAGTGTACCCGAACAGGCAATCAGATGACCCCGATAGGAGCAGAGGGCCCTAAATTCAAACACCAAGAACCAATGTGCAGGGCCCCGAGCAATCTACTATGGCCGAGGAGGCGGACAGAGGGACCCCCGACAAGTGCGTAGGGCCCCATTCAAATAGCACGTGCCCAAGGCCCAATGTAAAGGGCCCCAAAAGATCGAATATGTCCGAACAAGTTACGAGATAGACCCCCTCTCACCCCCCCCCCCCCACAAGAGCGTAGGGTCTCCTATTTAGAAAAAAGCATCCAAGACCCAATGCTGAGGGTCCCCGAACGACTGAGTGTGCCCAAGCAGGCCGTCAGATAGGCCCGCGACAAGAGTGTAGGGCCCTAAGCAAGTGACAGAGAATTGGAAACGCTCTAGACCAATGTAGAGGGCCCACTAGCATATTGCAAGTGTGTCGATAAGTAAACCGAGACTGACGTAAAGGGCCCCTGAGCAACCGAGAATACCCCGGCAAGTTACGATATGGGGCCACGGTTATAGTTCAGAGCCTTTCTGGAGAATGGAAAGAACCCGTGGAAGGGCCCGTGACTGGTAAGAGTGCCCCGGCACGCTAACAGGAAGGGCCCCAACACCAGTGCAGGGCCCTCCAAGCAAATGCAAAGAGATGAAGGGCAACGTGGAATGCTCCTTAACGATCGAAATGATCCTGCAAGTGGCATATAGGTCCCCCAGAAACAGTGTGGGGCCCTGGACGGTGTAATGGGGGCTTAAAATTCCAGATGATCAGTTTTGTTGCCTTTTGTGCTAAAAAAAAAACACCACCTGTTCGGCCGGCTATGGGCCCCCTCGGAGCCATTGGGCCTCTTCGGGGCCCAAGGGGGTCATGGCCCTGCGCCCCCCCCCCCTCTGGATCCGCCTCTGGTCGTGTATACAACTCAAAAGGTTTTCAAGCATAATGCACAACGATCACGAACAGCATATAGACATAAGCATAATGTTTTTAAAAAGTCCAGCGGCGTATTCTGGGAAGCCCTTCATGACCCAAGCCATGCTCTTTTAACGCAGAGAGACAGTGTCCACGGCGGAGAACATCGCCGTCTTCATCTGGGAGAGCATGCAGAAGCACCTGCCGGACGGGGTCGCCATGCACGAGATCAAGCTGTTCGAGACGGACAAGAACGTGGCCGTGTTCCGCGGCGAATACCTGTGATTCCGCCCCGCGGCGCCCTCCGGCGTACGGTGCGGCGTTCGCGGCGCGCCTGACCGCATGCCGCTGACTCAGCGGCGCCGGCGCGAGTGGGTACGCTCTGGGAGCGGGGTGTGTTCACGCCCGCTCCGCCCGGTACCGGCCTGCGAAAACGCGAGGGCGCGAGGCACGGACCCTGCGGAATGCTTCACCTTCGAAGGCTTGTCGTGCTCTCATGGCGTATTTAGAGAACTTGTCACAGTGTCGTGCGTGCCCGCAAGCCCAAGCGGTGCATGGGCTTGTGATAGACACAGCTGACAACTATATATTGGGGCCAGATGTCTCTCAGCGGCTGCTCAGGGTACTCGTGTCACACTTGTCAGCTTCTACAGGCGCTCTGTAATCCAGCTTTGCTGTCGCGCCCCCTGATGTCGGACGGCTGTTGGTGGGACCGCATGACGCATATCCGTGGCCAGGGAGGTCATAAAAACAAACAAATCAGTGAGGTGCCTACACTGTTTTTATGTTGGCATTGCATGAGAAACATCACATGGCGCTCACTCTCTTTACAAAATGCGCACAAGATGAGTTTCACCTCCGACCCGAACGCCCTTTACGGCTTCATGAGGCACAGCACACATGTTCAAGGCAAAACAAACAGTAGGCGTAACCGCGGACCCGCGAGAACACGGCTGAGGATTCTGTGGGGCTTCACGCATGCAGTGCGCGATGCGGTCCGATGTTGAAGTAGTTCCCGTTTTCCCCTGACGCGGTACAGGAGTACACGACCTTTGAGCAGCAGAAATGAATTCAAACAGTTGGGGTTCTGGCGGCCACCCGAGAACTTCATGCCACCAGCGGTGACTCAGGCGCCCGCCTGGCGGCGTGCGAACCTGGGTGTGTGAGCCGGCTCCGTGGCCACGGGCACACGGTCAGCAGCACGCCGGGCGAACGCCCCCTCCCCCCGCCCCCTTTTCAATATCATAACGATGCCGCAATCGTGGCCCTTTTTATGAAAAACGGCGATAGAATCGAGCTAGCTTTCGTTCTCGTAGCGAATATGCCCAAACACGCGAGATGCTCACGTCTTGCTCAACAGGGAGCATTTCGAATACACTCCTGTCCATCGTTCCTACGACGCTTTTGCCGGCTAAGTTGTTTCGTCAGAGATAAGTCTGAAGCCTCCTTTAACCACGAAATATGTCTTAAATTCACATAACAAAATCCAACGGTGTCATCCTCGAGAGCAACCGGTCCGTCTCATCCCGGAAGCACGAGAAAAACAGCACTCATGCGACCCTTTTCGACCGGAGTTTTCTGTCGGCCTGCTCGGGCACCCCACTACACCGCGCCTTCCGTGGCCACGTCGCGCGGAGTACGGCGCCAGTCACCGAGTGGCGGGGCGCGAGCGGAGCCCGGCCGCCCGAGCCGCGCCACAAACGCCGCCCGGCACACCCACAATCGCGCGTCCGTCGGGGCCGCGCGCGCCGCTCACGCGTGACTCGCTATCACGTTGAAGAAGTGGTACACCTCGTCCGTGTCGTACACGGCCACCTCCGTGCGGCAGGTGACGCAACGCACCGGGTTGTACAGCTGCTGCGCCTCGCCGTCGGCGGCGGGCGCCGGCTGCGCGCCGCGCCGGCCTCGCCGCCGCGGCGGCTCCTTCAGTCTGTAGCGCAGCGCCTCGCTCTCGTCCACGGCGCAGTTGAAGACGAACATGGCCCGGTACTGGTTGTTGTACAGCTCGTGCCTGCGGACGGGCGGCGCCGGTCACGCGGTGATGTCATGGCGGTGACGCCACACGGCATCGCGAGCCGCCGCCGCCGCGCGTGACCGCAAGTGTGGGGCGGCTGGTCGGCTCGGCGCTGTGATGGCACGGGCTTTGGACGCATCAGCCTCAATGTCTTGTGGCGTCCACAGCTAGCAAGCCTCTCAGTAAGACAAGATTTAGACATTCAAGACATTAGACATTAGATACAGACGGCACGACAAACGCTCAACGGCACCCCGGGCGTGCCAGCAGGCTAGTGAGCGTTTCTGTTTACGTCGCCGTAAAACTCAGCGGAGTCGGGATGAACGATCTTCTTCTCGCCACATGACTCCGCAACGAGTCAAGTGACATAATCTTCTCGCCACGTGACGCTAAGAGAATATAATTACACTGACACAGAAAATAACTACACTTGCCGGCAATGACCACAGCACCACGCGGCGAGAAGACCGTATCACATTACTCGTGGCGTCACGTGACGGCGCGCGCCTCGATATCCAACTCCGCACATGTTTCCAAGGGGCACTCAGCGGGGCTCCTCCACGCTTCCGTGTGCACACTTCGGCACGTAACTAGACGTGCCGCTCAGAAAATAACCCCGTATGTAATGCTGTGCAACACTAACTACGTGATTCGCCAACCAAATCCGAACATTGGTGACTGATACACCTTGAGCCGGCCGGGCGTGGCCTCTCACCTCTGGCAGTCGAGACAGAGCATGGTCATGCAGGCCGGACAGTTGAGCACGGCGTCGCTGCGCGGCAGCTTCTGCGGCTTGGCCTGCAGGTCGCCGGAGCCGCTGGGAAACGCGGCCGCTGTCAGGACGGGCGCGAGGCGGCGAGACCCCGCCGGCTGACCGGGGCAGGGGGGCCAGCGGGAGCCGGCCGGAGGCGAACGTCCGATCCACCCGGGTCCCCTCGAGGCGGCAATCAGCAGACACGCCAGAATTAACGTCCAGCTCGGGCCACGGAACCCCTCAGCTGTCCGGGCCGCCTGTCTGCGCACACTCCCCTGAACAGGCTCCACACTGGGCACCGGCACGAGGATGGTGCGGTTGTCCTCGCGAGACATTCAGAGGGAGCACAGGCAGTGCACGGCCCGGCGAGTCCAGTCGACGCTTCACACACTCCCCGGGCGAGGAGCACGGAGTGGAAGAGATGAGAGAGATGATGGAGATGGGATGGGATGGGATGGGATGGGATAAGATGAATGAGAGGGGGAGAGGAAAGTGGTGAGTGAGTGAGTGAGCGAGTGAGCGAGTGGGTGAGCGAGTGGGTGAGCGAGTGGAGAGAGAGAGAGAGAGAGAGAGAGAGAGAGAGGAGAGAGAGAGAGAGAGAGAGAGAGAGAGAGAGAGAGAGAGAGGAAGAGAGAGAGAGAGAGAGAGAGAGAGAGAGAGAGAGAGAGAGAGAGAGAGAGAGAGAGAGAGAGAGAGAGAGAGAGAGAGAGAGAGAGAGAGAGAGAGAGAGGAGAGAGAGAGAGAGAGAGAGAGAGAGAGAGAGAGAGAGAGAGAGAGAGAGAGAGAGAGAGAGAGAGAGAGAGAGAGAGAGAGAGAGAGAGAGAGAGAGAGAGAGAGAGAGAGAGAGAGAGAGAGAGAGAGAGAGAAGAGAGAGAGAGAGAGAGAGAGAGAGAGAGAGGAGAGAGAGAGAGAGAGAGAGAGAGAGAGAGAGAGAGAGAGAGAGAGAGAGAGAGAGAGAGAGAGAGAGAGAGAGAGAGAGAGAGCGAGGCGAGAGAGAGAGAGAGTAGAGAGAGAGAGAGAGAGAGAGAGAGAGAGAGAGAGAGAGAGAGAGAGAGAGAAGAGAGAGAGAGAGAGAGAGAGAGAGAGAGAGAGAGAGAGAGAGAGAGAGAGAGAGAGAGAGAGAGAGAGGAGAGAGAGAGAGAGAGAGAGAGAGAGAAGAGAGAGAGAGAGAGAGAGAGAGAGAGAGAGAGAGAGAGAGAGAGAGAGAGAGAGAGAGAGAGAGAGAGAGAGAGCGAAGAGAGAGAGAGAGAAGAGAGGAGAGAGAGAGAAGAGAGAGAGAGAGAGAGAGAGAGAGAGAGAGAGAGAGAGAGGGAGAGAGAGAGAGAGAGGAAGAGAGAGAGAGAGAGAGAGAGAGAGAGAGAGAAGAGGAGAGAGAGAGAGAGAGAGAGGAGAGAGAGAGAGAGAGAGAGAGAGAGAGAGAGAGAGAGAGAGAGAGAGAGGAGAGAGAGAGAGAGAGAGAGAGAGAGAGAGAGGAGAGAGAGAGAGAGAAGAGAGAGAGAGAGAGAGAGAGAGAGAGAGAGAGAGAGAGAGAGAGAGAGAGAGAGAAGAGAGAGAGAGAGAGAGAGAGAGAGAGAGAGAGAGAGAGAGAGAGAGAGAGAGAGAGAGAGAGAGAGAGGAGAGAGAGAGAGAGAGAGAGAGAGAGAGAGAGAGAGAGAGAGAGAGAGAGAGAGAGAGGGCCACGTACCTGGGCCGGGCGGGCAGGTAGCGCTGCCGCTGGCGGTCCACCCACTGCTGGTCCTCGTCGTCCATGGCCGGGTCGTACAGCAGCTGGTCGTTGGTGAGCACGGGGCGGCGGCGGCGGCGGCGCTCCGACCGCCTGCTGTTGGGGTCTGCTACCGGGGTGCCGCCGCTGCCGCCCGCCGCTGAAGGAACACGCGGCTCAGTATGGTACGTGACACGGCTTGCTGCACGCTCCCGCGTGAACAGAAAAGAGCTCGGCGAGTCACGGACAATTTGACTTGAAAATAGCGGCCTCTGCTGCGATAATCTAACCCACGCAAACATTGCCGTGAGGTCACCGTCCGACTGGCATAGTAATGTCCTGGTCACAGCAGTATCTACTAACCTCAATGTTGAGGTGCTGCAACGCCAAACCCTTAAGCTAGGTTGACTAAAAATTACTTAACTCTGTGATCTTTAAGTACCGGCGTTCACACGGGTCTTTACCACCTTGATCAACATGGGTGACGGTGTATGCAACCATGCTGGCTGCATTTGAACATTGACATTCGTATTGTTGGTGCCACCATGCTGCCCGGTAGGTTACCCTTTGCCTAACTAGATCAACTTTAGTTACAGCAGAAGGATGTAAAGCTGTTTCAACACATTCATGCTGATATAACATTTACTGTAGTTCATGATATCGCAAAATAATACGTGACAAAAACGGACCACCCCTTGGGACCAAAAAACTTGTTCTATGTTCTTCGAGCATACGACAAGTCGTTAGCGCATTTGCAAGTAACATTATGCATATAGATGGCAGTGTTAGTAGTCTTATTCCTCGTGGAACAAACAGGACGATGGGGAGATAGGCGTGATATTTCGGCTACTTGCCGTTATCGAAAAGAATGTTAATTGTAAACTCCTGCTGTTTCGTTTTTAGCCGTACATTAAAATTTTCTGTTCATGCTTCAAGGAACAAGGCTATTGATACAGTCTCATGAATATGCGGCAAGGTTAAACCATGAAAAATAGTGTTTCTGTGCATGACCAACACCAAGTAGCAGTAGCACACCTTCAGTAGAAGCGGCAGCTCCTGCCGCGAGAGCCGCAGAACCTGCGGAGGCAGGAGTCGCAGAGTCGGCGGGAGCGCCAGCCGGAGCGACAGAGTCGGCGGCGGCCGGGCCGTCCTCGGGCGCTGAGTCGTCGTCCGAGTCGAAGTACACGTCGTCGTAGTACAGCTGTTCTTCGCCAGCGCCGGCGGGTGCGGCGGCGGCGCCGGTGCCGGACGGCGGCGCGGCCAGGGGAGGCGGTGGCGCGGGCGGCAGCGCGCCGGACGCCCCGCCCGCTATCCGCCGGCAGTGAGCCGCCAGCGAGACGGCCAGCTCGGCGTTTACCTCCCTCTCAAAGTCATCCTCAGCCTCTGTCGGGGGACACCGGGCGGAGGTGGCGCTTATAGTGCGGTGGCATAGCAGGTCCGGCGTAGCGGGAGCCCAACAGCGTGTCACAGACGACGGCCCCACACCCCACAGCGTGTCACAGACGACAGCCTCAAACCCGACAGCGTGCCACAGACGACAGCCCCACAGCGTGTCACAGACGAAAGCCCCAAACCGTGTCACAGACGACAGCCCCACAGCGTGTCACAAACGACAGCTCCACAACGTGTCATAGACGACAGCCCCACAGCGCGTCATAGGCGACAGCCCCACAGCATGACAGCCCCACAACGTGTCATAGACGACAGCCCCACAGCGTGTCATAGACGACAGCCCCACAGCGTGTCACAGACGGCAGCCCCACAGTGTATCACAGACGACAGCCCCACAGCGTGTCATAGACGACAGCCCCACAGCGTCTCATAGACAAGAGCCCCACAGCGTGTTATAGACGACAGCCTCACAGCGTGTTATAGACGACAGCCCCAGTGTGTCACAGATGACAGCCCTACAGCGCGTCATAGACAACAGCCCCATAGCGCGTCATAAATGACAGCCCCACAGCGTGTCATAGACGACAGCCCACAGCGTGTCATAAACGACAGCCCCACAGCGGATCGTAGACAACAGCCGCGTAGTGGGTCGCAAGGATAACAGCAAAACAGACATAGTGAGAAGCCTTTGGAATAAAGTCACAGCACTGACTGCATTCATCACTTATCTAATGTTGTAACTGCATGAAACGTATCGTAGGAGGACGTCTTCCGGCATGAATGGAAAAGCTCGAAGTGAAAAAGTGCACAATGCCTGATAGGAGGCAAAGCGACTAGGGACTATCGGGAACAACCACTGACCTTTCTTTTCACGCTTGCGTTTCTTCGGCGGAAGTTGTGTTCCAAATCTCCGGAGGCGTTGAATAAGATCCGGCGAGAATTCGTCATCACTACAAACATAATCATGGTCACGCTTCTGTTGTTCAAAAACTGGCCACAAATCTTGCGAGCACTTCCTTGTCACTGTTAAGTCATCATCAGTGTAGTATGTAAATTAACTACATCTACCATGTATGTCTACCTGCATAATCATGCCAAAAGATGAAACCATAAAGGCTGTGACAAGTGCAGAAATTGTGAGCAGTACAAAATAATGCAATCTGTGCAATGCATTTTGCTAGGCCTGTTCAACACTTGTGTGCTTCAAAATACATAGTGCAGTTACAGGCTAAGAATAAGCAAAATATTAACCATAACCTACTGCTGAAAATGAGCAGACATTTGGGATGAGCTTATGACTTACAGGATGCAATAACGGAATGTAAATACAAACCAAAAATAACTTAATATAACAGAACTACAAAGCAAACACAACATGCAAAAACTATTACACACATTGGAAGTTTTGCCTGTGCTGTTTGGAAGGTGTGAAACATGTACTGGATAGAAAACAGATACAGAAGGCCAGCATACCTGTCATCACTATCAATTGGCCTCAGATCACAATCCTGATCACTGTCCAAATCAAAATCTTCATCCAGCTTTTCCAGGGGTTCCATCCTGAAAACTGCATGGAATCACTGTCATTTGTATATGGCCCGGATCAACTTGTGCAAATTGCATGCTGTTTTTATTCAAACCCCATGTGCAAAATATCTACCCACTATCAACAGATGATGCTATGCATTTGTGTAGAAAATGAGGAACAAATTGTTATATGCTCAATGGAAGGTGCCTCAGATTGCACACTTAAACATGATTCACCACAATCAAAATGTGCATGATCAGGCTGGGGTGTCCATGCCCACCTTCTTGTTAAACAAAGCTGTTCATGCCCATATCTTTTTCTAAAGCAAATAACATTGCCAAAAGGCAATAATTACAGAACACAGGTTATAAAGTAGTACTTCCAAAATGGCCTAATCATGATGTGACTAATGATATGAATATGATGTAAACATTATGTGCACAATTCCAAACACACTAAAACACTGATGCAATGACCACTAAGTACATGGAAGTACAGAGATATCAACATCAGTTAATAGCAAAACATCAGTTGACCATTACTTGACATTAATCATTAGTTGGTTGACAAAATGGCTAAATATGTGGTTTAAGGATAATATGCACATTGCAAAAATATGGGAGGGACACTGCTAGTATATATAATATAAGCACCCTACCTGTGTGTGCAATGATGCTTAAATCATATTTATTGCTGATATTTTTCAGATCATAACCATAGTCACATTACCAACTGAAGAATACTCTACCCGACATTTTGGTGTCCGACACAAATTAATATCCCACGCTCTACTCTGCCCTTAATATCAGTATTTACTGAACAATGAAACTTGTGTCAGAGCATAAATTTGCAAACTTTAAAGTATGATAAACCTTCTTTTACAGTCAGATTCCATTGTCATGCTTTCTGTACTATGACTCACATTATGCATGCCTAAGAATGCATTGCATATGAAATTGTTTTCTGACAGAAGGGAGGCATGCATACCTTTAACTAGATAATAAGACAATTGACAGATTTAGTAACATCACTGTACAATTGCAGCACATTCTGAGTTTTAGGCCACTGACCGCATATTATCAAGGTGGAAAGCACAACATAAAATCAATAAAAGCTTATCTGCACAGAATTATATGAACAAAGCTTGTCCTCCACCTCTTTGGAACCAAGGAAACAGAGCAACGTCAGCATCGCCAGAACCACACAGAAAATGTGCTGTGTGCTTTGTGGTTTTGTTCTCAGTCTATGAAATTCTGGTCAAACCTGAGTGTACTACTCCACCTATCTGCTCTACCCATCATATATCCTTATACTATACTAGATAATCATCAACATGTTCAAGTCTTTTGACTGTGATGAAGCTCTTGATGTACAATGCTCTTTTTTAACACAAGGTAGCAATGTATGCCATGACCCAATGGATGAATGTGGAAATAGCAAAATCACAATTGCCAGTTGTCTCATGTGAGGTAACTGTGTATCACATGAAAAGAATGCAAAAGGGATGCATTTAGACAAATGCAATTTTTTTGTCCTCAGTACTTCAAAGCAATTTAACTACATGCCAGCCTGCCAACAAATCCGTCCACTGAGCTGTACGTCCATACCTCATCGGTGTGCTGACTGATGCATTGGCATGTAGCTCACGTGCCAAACCTGACCCACAATTACGCTAGATGTGTGCCAGGCCAAATTCCTTACAACATCGCCTATCTATGGCCTGAAATTAGTGGCAACCGAGCACCGAACTCTGTATGCCCTGACTTGTGTAAGGGACCAAATTGTTGCCACAATGTAGCTGCTGCACCGGGCGTGCTCGGGATAACGCGCATCTTGGCAGTTTGGCCTCTGGACTCACACCTACAGTAAAAATAAATCCAACCGCACGCACCATGCACCATATACTCGTGTCCACGGCTTACCCCTTCCTACGCCGATACCCGTTCAATGGCCTCGGCCTTCGCTAAGCCTGACTCCTTACCCTGCTGACAACATTGGAATGTTGTTGTTGTTGGTTAAGGGCGCATAGCCTCTTGGGCTCAGGCGTCCATCGTTGAAGTGTTGTCTTGCAAGTTTGGTAGCACAGGTGGTAACTAAGCGCGACAGAGGATAGAAGGAAAGTGTCGCGCTGGTCAGGAATTTTCGTGCAGGATAGTGGTGTAGCAAGGAGGTGCAGTAAACGGTGTTAGTTTCTAGAAAACTCGGTGTTAAATGTTCAGATACATAAACTGATTAGTGAACTAAAACAAGAGAACAAAAAGTCCGGTTTTTTTTTTTGCCAGGCTCTTTTTTATCATTTTCTTTTAACCGCAGCTTCCCCACATGATAGACGTTGCAGGTTAGTCATCAGTCAGTCGGCAGTCACAACATTGTCGTTTAACAAAGCATTTACCAGATGGAAATTTCACATATCTGCCATGCCGTGTACTCTAACGCATGCACGCACATTCATCTGTCTTCACCATGCTCGTTCAAACCTCATTCATGTTATCTCCTCTGCTTACGCACACACCCACGTATCACACATATACACATATTTGCTACACATAATTCCTATACCACTTCCTTGCTTATCACATTTCTCAAGCATCCAGTCAGACATCGTACGCAGATATGCACGCAATCTTAAATTATACATAGAATAAACAACTCATTTCAAACAATTACAATATAGTATAAACAGCATGGCAGCAATCAATGACAGCAAAGCAAAAATTGCACTTGTCCCGCACGCAAAGGCAGCACTTCACAATTGTTTCAGTAGGTCGCAGTGTCGCAAATATTTCATCACTCCATCAATGATGTCCGGGAATTGATTTCCTACCAGCGACCTCACACAAAATTGTGTTCCGGACCGTTGACATAGTGTTACCAATGATCGTCTTTCGTGAAAATATACGGGGCATTCAAGAAGAATGTGATACACTGTTAATGGACACTGACATCGTTCACATTCAGGCTGGAGGTTTCTATCTATCATGTATGCGTGGGTATAGCGAGTATGCCCAAGTCTCAGCCGGCACAGCACTATCTCTTCGCGTCGGACTGCTCGCTTACAGGAGACCCAGTCTCCTACCTCTTCTTTGATGCGTTTTAAATTAGTCCTAGGGTTGTAATCTGTCCAATATTTGTTGAATAATTCACGAATACTTCGACGCACTTTAGGAAAATAATCTTTAGGACCCATTTGAAAATTACACACGTCATTCAATCTTATAGCCATCTTTGCTTGTGCATCCGCTGTCTCGTTTCCACGTATATTACTATGGCTTGGGATCCAGAGGACAATGATTATACTGCCCATTTCAATAAGCTGACTGACCGTCTCTAGTAAATGGATCACGATCGGGTTTTCAGAAGTCGGATTTCCCAGGGCTGTTATAATGGACAAGGAGTCTGTGCATATAACACATTTGAGGATGCGATTTGTATGTGTATAATTCAGAGCCTGTAATACTGCGAATCCTTCAGCTATAAATATCGAACAAAGTTCAGGAAGTTTAAATTTTTGACGTCTTTCACCGTGGACAAAAGCACATCCAACTCCGTCTGCACTTTTTGCTCCATCGGTAAATATGAACTCGTATTCTGTATACCTGCTTCTCAAATCATTAAACTCACATTGAATTTGCACTTCATCTAGCGTTCTCTTGCTCCTGTTAGTTAACTTTATCAACGTACATTTACGTAATCTCCATGGCGGAACGACGCTGCGTTTTAAGGTCACCTCTTCTGGGAAATCGAATCCTGTTTCATGGCACATATCAAGTATTCTCTCATATAGCGGGAAACCAGAAATCCTTTTCATATATCCAGTCTCTACCTCATGTAACGCAGCCTCATTGGCCATAAGTTTTCTGCATGGATGATCCTCTCGACTTAGTATCTTCAGGGAATAACGGAGAGACAAGTCGCATCTCCTCAGTCTCAAGGGAAGTATGTCTGCTTCAACCATCAATGGTAAAATGGGCGAAGTTCTAAAGGCTCCAGTAGCAATTCTAATGCATTCATTTTGAATAACATCAATCATTTCCACTGCCTTGTTACGGGGACCATCAAAAACTTGGCATGCGTACTCTAATATCGGTCTTATCATGGCTTTGTATATTCTCAATAGTGTAGAACGATCTGCGCCACAGCCTTTTCCAGATAAACATTTTAATATTGATATCCTTTTGACAGCTTTTGTTTTAATGTACTGCATCATCGTGTTTAAGTTCAGCCTAGAGTCCAGCATCACTCCCAAAAACTTGACGGTGTCGGTGTATGTTAACGGCTGGTTATATATATGTAAGTTAGGTATGTTCGTCATCTCTCTTGCCTTCATATACCTTCGAAATACAATTGCGTTGCATTTGTGAGGTGAGAAAAGGAAACCCCACCGATCAGCCCATGCACTCACATGGTTCAACGCCCCCTGCATTTTATTAACTAGATGAAAAATTCTCCTTCCCTGCACCCATAGAGAGCAATCGTCAGCGTACAGCGCTCGGGACACTTCACTCGGGACATTTCCACACACGTCATCAATCATGATGTTAAACAATATCGGGGATATAACTCCTCCTTGGACTAAGCCGTTTTCCTGTTCGAACGTATCCGATAATGTTCCATTGCGCACCTGGAAGGTTCTGTTATCAAGGACAACATTGGAAACGTTAGGGTAGATTAACCATTATTGTCATTTCTGCGTCAAATATGCAAGCAGATCAATTACTATTGTATGGATTATTGAAAATGCTGTTGTGCCTACTATGTTGAATTATGAGTAACAGCCATATATATGGTAATAATAGCTAGAACTATCATTTATGTATATCTATATATATATATATATATATATATATATATATATATATATATATATATATATAGAAATTAATGGGACCAAAACAACATCAGGTTTGTATTGTGCACTACATACACCGTCATTATTGCAACGCATAATGCGACTGACTTACCAAACGGCCGTATCTTGCACGAAAACCGCCAAATTTGATCAAACTGGCCTGTCCATTCAAATTCGTTAAGACTGGCAGGTATTCGCTAGTTCCTGCATTTTATTACAGCAAACAGTGGTGGGGCAGATCAAGATCAGATGGGTTAGCCGCGACTGGAACGAACTGGCGTAACCCTACGGGAACAGGAGAGACAGTGCACAGTGCGTAACGATGAGGGTGGCGATGATGGTGACGCGTGATAACAGCTGAGAACCGCGAAGAAGCATGGAAGGACGCAAGTGGCGAACGCGTGTTACGACGCCTGCAGGGCGAGGTGCTTCCAGCGTCGTACAGCTGATTCCCACCTCTATCCGCTCCGGCTTCCAATGTATGACGTCACCAACGCTTGAGCGATCACACACATCATCTCCCTGATATGCCTGGATATATTTTTCCCGAACACGTACACCATGCGATTCGCCATCCTCTCAAGAGACCACCAGCGCCCGCCCTCCCTCGCGCTGACCGTGAGACATCTACACGGGAATCGTCTGGGTGTGACCTCTCCGGATGCGCCACCGCGCCGCTGTGAGGTCACCGGGCCTCTGCGAGGTCGGTCAGGGCGGCCCCGCCGGCCCACCGCCCAGCCCCTAAACGCCGCTCTCGGGCGAGGGCTCTCGCTGAGGCCGCTCTCCGGCGCCCATCCTCTCCCCGCGGCCGTCCTCCGGCGCCCATCCTCTCCCCACGGCCGTCCTCCGGCGCCCATCCTCTCCCCGCGGCCGTCCTCCGGCGCCCATCCCCTCCCCGCGGCCGTCCTCCGGCGCCCATCCGCGCCGCTGACGCCGGCCGGCGTGCTCCAGTCGGCGGTGCTCCGCGCGCCGCCGCCGGCCAGCGGCCTCGAGCGGTGCTCTCCCCGCTGACAAAGCTGGTGGCACCGACCACCGCCTGGCTCATCATGTAGGGCACGCGCGATTGACCGCTGCTGGTGACGTCAGCTGTGGCGCGGGACGCTCCCCTCTCTCCAGCCGACCGAAGCTGGACGGTCGTGGTCACAGCCGCTTGTAATGCGCGGTTATGGCCACCACTGGAACAGTGTGTTTCAAAGTCGTCCGGCAATGGCATGCACGAGAGAACTGAACATTGTACAGATGGCTGCTCAGTACTCAGTACTCGTGTGGCTATGCCACTGTTCTGTGTTCGCAGCGGTCACAGACATGTGCCCGTATCCTAGGCGCTATCGTATTGTTTTACGCGTTGTCGACGCGGATTTCTAAACACCAAGCCGAACAGCCGAGTTTCTGACGGTCGATCCTGATATCGCAGAGCTCGAGTGATCGGCAACATAAAATTGTGCATGTACAGCACATCTCGGCGGAAGTCTCAGCCGCTCACTTCCAACAATTACTAAACTAGCCCTATTCAGCACCGACTTCAGAAAGTGTGTTGGTAATCTAATGCTCAAAATAACTAAAGAAGTGTGAAAACCTATTAAGGATATTTCGCGAACGTCACAGTCGAGAGCGTACACAAATTATCGTTTGCTTCTGGAAAGATGCTGGCAGCGCTAAAAAAGTAGAAGTCTTCTTCGGAAAGGACGCTCACGAAACATATTTATGTAAGTTCTGGCACACTCGTGTCGTTATTGTGAGTGAGAGGTAACGTATACGTTGCTTAATTCCTACAACAAATTCAGCAACGCGCTTTGCCATCTTCACTTAACAGGTCATTTTTTAAATGGGTGAAATAGTATTGAACTGCGCAAGACTCACTTTTGCATATTTGGGACTCTGGTGTCAATGCCGGATTTGTGAACGACTTGGAAATGGATGTTGTTTGCGGTTGCACGCGTGCCTTCCGTCACTTTGGCGTAAGGGTCGATCGCAAAAATCAGCAACATTTCAGCGTTTCTATTCAGATGTGGTACATGTCTCAACAGAACTAAGACAAGGATGAAAGCAGCTCCATGTCATCATAAGCACCCAGTGACAGCTCACAACAGCGGGGGCTAAGGCCGTTTCATGTGGCACTGTTACAAGTGCCGTTGACATAAGGTGCTATTAGCTGTGCCTGGGGTGCTCACGGAAGTTTGTCCCACCTCAAGCGACCTCTGTGAGCGGCCATCGCTCAGCTCGATCGGCTCTGCACGGCGCCCATCTCTGTATGCCATCTAAACACGTGCGTGTAGGCCATCTACCCACATGTGTGTAGGCCATCTCCCCATGTGAGTATAGGCCATCTCGTGCGTATAGGCCATCTTTCCGTGTGCGTGTAGGTCATCTCCTCACATGCGTGTAGGTTATCTTCCCGTGTGCGTGTAGGCCATCTTCTCATGAGCGCATAGACCATCTACCCACGTGCGCACAGGCCATCTTCCCCCGTGCGTGTAGGCCATCTACCCGAGTGCGTGCAGGCCATCTACCCACGTGTGTATAGGCCATCTTCCCACGTGCGTGTAGGCCATCCTCTCGCTTTCGTGCTGCGGTGGCCAGACGTCAGCCGTAGCCTGGCCGGCAGCCGTTCGTGGTGGCTTTGTCGGCGCACCTCTCTAGCCATGGCCGGCCGGCCATCAGCTGACGCAGCTCCAGCTCAGCTGGCGGCGTGGAGCACACTGTCAGTGGTACAACGCAGGGGTTGAATCCAGAAAACTGGCTTTATCACCGCCCGACGCTGTTGCGTTTTTTCGCCTAGTAATGAAATATTATTTGTTTGTCCGTGAAGTATGGGAACATGCATGTATTTGGTCAGCCGTCAGCGAACGTGATCCAATGTACCCCCTCAGTGAACGCACCAATGGGATGTTTTGTGTTGCCCTTTCGGTGGCATGCTTGCGTAGCGAACTGGTAAGCTCTACACCTGTTTCGTCTTTGAATGATAATATTTTAGCTTTTAAGGTCGTCATATATTGTTTATGGTGTCGCTACTCGCGTTCTAAGAGGGATAGCTCGTGGGTGACTAGTTACCTCGTCAAATGATTCGATGTGGTTTTCAGCAAGAGGCAGAAACTCAAGCATCAAATCCTGCGCCACAACGGACAATAAGCTCTGCACATAGAGAAAGTGGAAACTAATGCAAACGCACGTTCTCGAAAGCACGTTGGTGCTTTACGCAGCAGACTAAAAAAAACTGTAAAAAGCTTGCATGCTCGTGTACCTGTCCTAAACTCGGATGATCATGCATCTTCGTGCCCCTCACCCTACCTCGGATGATCACGCATGCTCATGTCCCTGCCCCTCCCTCTAATGATCATGCACGCCCGTGTCCCTGCCCCTACCTCGGATGATCATCCTGTACGCCGAGAACACGCAGTGCCCGTTGACACGCAGGGCGGCGTAGAAGAGAACTGCTAGTATGTCAGGCGGTCGATAGAGGCGCTGCAGTAGCAGAAGTGCCGCCAGCGGCGTAGGCGGCATCAGCCCTGAAACAGCGGGAAACGCCAGCGAAACTGCCGTCCACAACGCCCAACCTCCGCACAAGAGGTTGGAATTGCCCCTGCTGTATGATGTGCACCTGCTCAGGGAATAAACAAGATAGCGACGGGAGCCCATGCTGCAGAAACGCATCAATATAAACAACAGACCTAACTCCATGAAGTGTGTTATGGTGGGAGCCCGGTAGGGGTGGGGAGGGGGGGGGGGGTATTTTCGAAGAGCTCAAGCGTGTTCTGATTTTGGGGTTGTTTTGCGAGTTCGTGTTGCCCCCAAACACACCAAATTCACACAAGTTTACGGTCATTATTTGAATCACAAAAGTTGCACGCTATATGTACGCAGTGTATACACGACGTGTATATACGCAACGGTACATCTAAGACCATTGCATGCATCACAGCATGTATAAAATGCCAAGGATTTTGTCAGCACTCCTGGTAGCATTGCCGATGGATGTACGTATGCGCACGAATGTGACCTTTGTGCGCTACACAGGCCGGGCTAGCGGAGTGTATGCCCGCCATGCGATTGCTCCCCGGCTCCTCAGACCCGTGCCAACCTCATACGAGCCCCTGTACATGTTCAGCTGTGCGAAACAGAGAGCCTGCACATTAATCATGCATATGAACGGGGCGGGTCTGAGAATCGGTCACGTGACCTTTAAATATCTTATTCTCTCAGCAGTCTACGAGCGCGGCATGCTGGGAATGGACAGCAGCAATGCGAGGCACAATACTGCCGCACTTGCCTGGTCCTAGCAATGCTTCCGTCTAAGATCAGTAGGTTAAATCAGGACTTCTATACTACACGTTTAATGTCCGTTGAGTCAACACCGCACAGCTGAGCAACCAAGATATAGTCGGATCGTTTCTAAAAATCACCTATCACCTAGAAGATCGTTTGCATGCTGCATTGCAAGATACAACGAATATCTGCTGCAGAAACATGGCCGATAGCGTTCTGTTTTGCCTCTAAAAACCCGTCAAATGCCAACAAAATATGATGGAAAGCGATTGGTTTTTAACCACACTGTAAGGAAAAACCGGTGCAGGTGAAAGAGTGCACTTCGATAGCATATTGTGAGGCAGACTTAATCACCTTTGTGCTGTTTTGTGCTGTCTCTGCAATCCTTCTGCATATATGCATGCAGCCTCAATAGTAATAGTTCTGATACATCGAAGCAGTGGAAGGCTGCGTCCAACAAGTGCCCTCCACGATGGTATATACAGAAACTGCGAATTGCCTTGCGTGATGCTACTTAACGTCATGCGTACTTTCTCTAGCAGCAGCACAGACTATGTGTCAGTGGGGCACAAAATCCCAGAACAGGTCGCGGCACTGTCCTACAAGTACGAGAGCAAAGCATGGACCATTGACAAACGTGCAAAGCATTACAAACAGCCTGCCAAGGACAGCAACAACAAAAAAAAAAAACGGAAATCATAGCGAAAGCAACTGATTAGTCATCGTCGCAGTTGGCGTGTATCCGTCGTTCACGTTTGCAAACAGCTCCTCTCTGAAATGTTTGCAGAGCCGGGCAGCCGGGGGTGTTAAACAGACCAGCTCAGCTCAGTGTCGTCTTGCAGGTTGGGCTCACGTGCTGACCTGGTCAGCAGGCCACCCCGACGCCTCTGGCGTACATGTTTCCTGTTATTTGACATCCCGCAGCTCAGTGGTATGCTTTGATTTACAGACGATTGGGCTGATGTGAGCATAATTTTACATGACTGTGGCTTTGGATGGCTGTTTATTCCGTTTTCTGTACTGAGCTGTGAATTGCGTCATTGGTGCCAAGAGACCCGGTCAATGTCCACACTGCCCGGCGACCTACCACTTTGCTGCGGAGCACGAAATCATGTCACTAGATCCGCCGTATCAAATGAAGTAGGGGTGTATTTTCCCATCTATGTTGGGGTTTCATGCCCTGCCCCATCCCTCCCCACCCCAACTAGGGATCCGACCCTTTTCCACCAACTTTGAGAAAAATTAGGCTACAGGAAGAAACTCGTTTTGGGGCATTTTTGGGGGAGAAGTTGCATCAGTGTTTACTGCTCAGCGCCTCCCCCCCCCCTTCCTCCCATACTTATTTTGCGAAATTTCACCCTTGACTGCAACTATGCACGCCGTGGTGTATTCTCGTTGTACTCCAGACATAAGTATACTGTTTGAGCTGCCATGTCGCCGTCAAGAGGAACAGAAGCGTGTGCCAAACTGTCTGCGTGTCTGTTCACATAGGTGATGTAAAACTAATGACCACGTGCTAACGGGTGTCGCGGTGTGTGACGTTTGTCGGAGAATTGGCCTTGTCCCAAGGATGTGACCCATAGGGAAAATAAGAATCTTTTTCGAAACGAGGTTAAGCCAAATTGTCAAAGCGAATGGCCATCAAGTCCTAGTCTGAAGGGAGAGCAAAATTCCAAGATGTTTAAATGCTACAATTTAAGCTGGAGTGTGTTGCATATAGATGTGCAGAATATAATGGAACGATCATTATGTGTATAACGCCTCCACAGGCTGTGAAGGTTTTGAGCTATATTTTGAAGAACCGAACAAAAGTAACGAACTGGACACGTAGTTATGTATTGGATAGTATATTTTCTCTCACGTGCGCCTTGACATTCAGTAATATCGAGGGCCATATCTATGATCTCACAATGGGGAGGGGTGCATTACTAAAAATGCATTAAAACATTAACTTTGCGCAGCGAAACATGTACAGTTTCTTGTGTTATAGAACAGCATCGAATGTTCTCAACTTTCTGATTTTTTCCGGTCTGCCTGAACTTTGCTTAAACTGTGAACATGAAGCCACGCGCATCTCATAAATGTATTCCGTACAGAATACTCATATATATCCCATAAACCAGGTAAGGAACGGATACGTGCACCGTGAGCTACTCTTCGCGTACAACACTGGCAATGTTTGGTTCCCACGGCCGTCCAGTGTACTGGCAACCGAGTATAGCATATGATTTGCCCTGTATATAACTCGTTTGTTCCTGGCAGCGTCATGAGTATTTTATATTCACTCTTAACACGTGTTTCATATTTCATATTCAATGCAATCATATTTCAAAATGCCGGTCACAGATAACTGGGCTGAAATCGCCTTACCGGTTGGCAGGAGCTGTGGGCTGCACTGGTGCTCCCTAGGTGGCGCGCAACCCGCTGACGCAGGCCACGGCCGGGCGCGGCCCCAGCTTCCTCCGGAGTCCTGCTGCGACCGCATGCTCTGGCGGCGCCGCAGCGCCACCTGGGCGGCGGTCACGCGCTGTCGCTGCTCGATCAGCTGGCAGGGCGGGCACCGGCAGCCGGCGTGCGGGCAGAGCCGCTTGTGCCCCCCGCAGCGGCTCGCAGCGACCGTGGTTGCGGCAGCGGGCGCAGAGGGGCTGGCGGCCGCGGCCGGCCGGCGACGGCCGCGGCGCCCCCTGCCGCCGCCGCAGCGCCACCTGGGCGGCCATCACCTGCCGCCGCGCCGCGATCAGACCGCACGGCGCGCACTCGCACTCGCCGAACGGGCACAGTCGCTTGTGGCCCTTGAGCAGGCTGCGGCGGCCGTGGTTGCGGCAGCGGGCGCAGAGCGGGTGACGCGCCGGCAGTCCGGCCGCGCCCTCGCCGCCGCCGCCCTCCATCGGCGCGGGGAGGCCGGCCGGCCGGGCGCGCCGCACTGGCCGTCGCCGCGCCGGACACGCCGCCACCGCCGCCTTGGCCGGATGTAACGCGAAGCGGCCGGTCACCGAGTGTAGCCGCCGGGGGCGTCCGGTGTGGTCAGGCGACCTGCCCCCCCCCCCTCCCCCGCTAGGGTGTCGGGTTGGTCACCTTAGCCGACGATGTCACCATCTGGACTGCACTGAACGTGTCGGCTGTTTGAGGGACTTCTTAGAAATCACGCAAAGCACAAGGCTGTGAGTTACTTGTTGGGCGTTAAGTTATCGCTCTTGGTGCTGCCTGGAATAATCAGCTACTGCTTAAGATATCAGCTGCCTAGCAACTGCCTAGCAGAATTAGCTACTGCTTACCATAATCAACGTTAAGCTGTTTCATTTTAAAGTTGTTCAACCTTTCCGGTTCCGAGCACTTGATCAACCAGTTGGGCTATAGGACTCAGTATGCAGCTTCTTGTATGTTGGAGTCCGTGTTGGAGGCTTGAAGTTTTTCTCTCAAACTACGGAATGTGCGAATCGAGGAACGCGCGGACTAACGTTTCCGAGTATACGCCAGCTTGGTTTACTGCCCACCAACCCTCCCCTGGCTACTACTCCTTCACGTTCACATCTGAGCTAAATATGTGGGAATTTAGTGTCACGATGCCAGCAGCCGGCGTTGAATCAATACCACGATACTAGCAGCCGGCACTGAATTAGTACTACGATACCAGCAGCCGGCGTTGAGTCAGTACCACAATACCAGCAGCCGGCGTTGAATCAATACCACGATACCAGCAGCCGGCGCTGAATCAACACCGCAATACTGGCGGCCGGCACTGAATCAATACCACGATACCAGCAGCCGGCACTGAATCAATATCACGATACCAGTAGCCGGCGCTGAACCAATACCACAATACTAACAGCCAGCACTGAATCAGTACCACGATGCGGTGCAAGGGCCTTTCGGGGTAAGATTTCCTTTACCCACTTCATTCACCGCATATGTGGCAGTTGTATGCACTCGTTACCTAACCATTTGCCTTTATCAGCATTTTATTCCAAATCATGGAAGAGTTGCGATGAAGTTTACACCCAAACAAACTCTTACGCGTTGACATTCACAGAATCAGTATCATATAGCGTAATGTGACTGCAAGAAACGCAAGCATCGTCATGCTACGTTGTCTAATATCGCTTGAATATCCGCTCACCATTGAGAAAAGCGGGTTATCCATATCCTTGCCCAAAGTCATAATTTTCCCGAATTATGTGCCCAACCAAACCCGTTGGGCACCCGTTGGGCACCCAAACCCGTTCGGGAAAATCCCATCACGTGTGGACATCCATGGGTTTACCTAAACCATGAAGTCCTCTAGTACACCGCACCGGCAGTCGACAATGAATCAACATGGGAGGTAACGGAGCGGTGCCTGCGCGGCCTGCGCTGTCGATGCTTGTAACCGGTACCGGAGGACGCATGTCTGCGTTGAGGAGGTGCATTGCAAGCCATTGCACAGAGACAACACAAAAAAACGCATTGATCAGTGTTAGTGATTCTCGTCCCAGCAAAAAGATTCGGCAGGAGTAATGTGATCTTGACTCTGAATATCTACAACCCTCTGTATCAGAGTAACGTTACTCTTACCGAGTCTTTTGGTTAGATACGAAAATCTCTGACACTGGCCAGTGCAACTCCGCTCTGTGTTGTGTCGGCACTAGCGAAACGTTTCTGGGTCTCAGCCGATACTAATAAATGTAAGCCGGGGCCAATAGTTGGCCGGCAGTGAAGGGTTTCTTCTACAGACGTAGCTTTCCTTCCTGCCAACCCTTGTCATCTGGACCAGCCTTCACCTGCTGGTCTTATGCCGGGCCGTGGGCTAGACTTGGCGGGCGTTTGCGAGTTTAGAAACTTCGATACAAGATAAGTGTCTTCGTTGCCTATTTGTCGATGCTAAAACATTAGTGGAACACAATACACAGTCACAACCAATGAAATATCGCAGAAGTACATACTTTTACATTCCTAGCACTGCTCTTAAGGGGTCAAACGGAATTCTGCCCATGACCGACATCGCACGCCAGGAAAAGATCTGCGACAAAATCACAAATTTCGTGCAAAAATTTGAACAAAAAGTTAGCATAAATCAATAGTAAAAAGGAGTGCTCCACATCTGCATGGTGTTTTGAACTAAACTATCTTGACGATTATTTGGTTCAGTTCATAGCCCTGGCCCTCTTCACACTTAAACCCGTCCAGTGTCTGGGCTATGCGCTCTGCTGTGCTGTGTGTCGGGCTGTGCCGACTTTTTTCGGGGAGAGTATTTCAAAGTCACCTAGACATTCATGACGGTGTGATAACGTCATTCAAAGTATGTCACTCTATTGTCCATTCGGTAATCAAAGCCAATCGATTATAATTGTCGAGACGGTGAAATCTGGCGTTCGTGAGCCAGAGCCAGCGAGCCATCCAGAAATTACGGCTGTGAATTGGCTTTCAATCACTGTTGTGCAACGTACGGTGACGTAATCAGACAATGACGTATTGAGGAACATGTTCACTATACAGAAAAATAGAGTCAAGGGGTACAATCCAGAGCAGCCCGTTACAATTAAGAAATAACAGTAGTTATTAGCGAACTTATTTCAGTATATCTGATGCTTACTCCCCTATCTTCAAATGTGGTGCATTCCCTTTAAGGCACTCAGCACTGCCTTACCAAATTTGATAGCCTACTTCAGCATCGTTTTCAGAAATATTTAATAACGTTAGAGAGTGATAAAAGCTTGTTTGTTTCGACATATCATGATGCATCTAATGCGTTTGCTTCGAACGTGAAACATTCCCTTTAAATTGTCGACACCTGACCTATTTGATGTAGTAATAGCTGCGAAACTCGACCTAAACACATCAAGACTGGTATCCTGCTCGGCTTTTGGATGCGCCTCGATTCTGCCCTTTTATCCGCAAATGATACTTTAGAATCGATCCGAATGATGACCAGTTTGAATGTGTGCATGCGCGTGGAGTGTTTACTCAGAGACCCCCGAATGTTTCTCGCGATGGTTATCAGTATGGGCATTTATTAGGTTTTTGAACGACTAATGCTGTGACTAGCATGAAGTTTCACCGTCCCATTCTGCTTCACTTGTTGATGCAGTGTCGTGGATTGTGGCGCATGATGTGCACAACAACTCTGAAGATCTTAATTTTCATGTTAATGACAACAATGAAATGAAAGAGGTCGCACTGGACGAGTTGCTAGCACCTGCGGCTCTTACAACGGTGGGGGGGGGGGGGTTGTGAATCCCTGTAAAACCATGACCCCTGAGCGTTAATGTGACCTCTGCAGCCGCTGGCTTTCCGTAAAAAGGTGTGTAAGGACGTGCGTTGTATTCCCTATCAATAAGGAAAGGAGGCGTCTTAAGCTGGGACATAGAAAATCCTCTCTGTTTTTGGTCACTAGACTACGCATAAAAAATCTGTCTAAATCATCCAAAAATATCGGTATACATAACTGACATGCACATTAAGTCTATTTGTTCCATACAACCTCGACAAAACTTACCCCTTGATCAGAATGGCCAGCCACAATTTACAGCCCACAGAAACGTATCCAGCTGATAGAGGTCGTGTTCAACACTGATTGGTGCTTGACCTACATGCTTGTTTGACCTTGTTTTGGACCTTTTAGCTTCGTTTCGTTTCGTTTGACCACATTGACTGCCGTGACCAGACAATAAAAGGAGTATCATCTAGGCTGTGTGCTCTGAAAAATTGCGTGTCTCCAGCGTCATTAGCAATAAAGATTGCGGGTGCCCTTACATCCAGGACATCCCATTATAGCACCCCATGAGGGGCACGTGCGTAACTGACCGACTTTTATGACTGACCAGCTGCCATTAACGTCGGGCTGCCTCGCCGGTCTATCCGACGTCACTGAAACGTACAAATATGCACCTTGTATGTACAAAGCAGAAAACAGAATGCTGTTTATTGAGTCTTATGGTCTTGATGCAGGCTTTTAGAATGTACCAAGCATTTATAAACATAGGAATCTGGTGCTCTAATATGTAAAATGCATGTTCTGTGTCGAACACTGTATGGTGATCAAGCAGGGCGCGTTAGCACCAGCACCACTACGGGATCCTACGATCATCCATCAACATTCATCCAAACATTTGAGGCACTTGAGATTTGTTCCAGCAGACCTTGCGCCTCTGACGTAGCCAAGAAGAGGACATGGTGCCCCCCCCCCCCCCCCCCCCCAGATACTACCCACATAGATACTACGCAGAAATTCGGTTCCAAATTCACAGGAGTTCGTAGAAAGTTTGACATTCGCACCCTGTATGAGAACAACTGTGTACATGAATGCACTGTGACACACAATATATAAACAGTTAAAATGATACAAGTTTGTTTTACAAACAATGGCGTCTTCATAACTATTTGTAATGTGACAGAATTGGGGACGGGGGGGGGGGGGTCAGAATCCTACCGTTACCATACAACGTCATTCAGCGCTGTAACTTCGAAGCACGTTAGAACTCTGACAGAACACCGTTTGTTTTATTTGATGCTTTTACCAGATTATCACAGATTGCAACTGAAATTGAAACAACACCAGAACGAAGTTGTCGGTGTTGGGAAATGAGACGACGGATTAGTGAGCTGGCTTACGTGGGAGAGCAGGCTCGTAGCCCGTTAACTGCACCCCGCCCCGGACATTTTCCCCGCATTCGCGAGACGTAGCTGGATTTTTCCATTGGTCGTTTCCGCGGCAGCTCCGAAGTCGTCGGGGAGCCAGCTCCTTGAGACGCCAGCGCTGGTTGGTCGAAGACCGCGCCGCCGCCGCCGCTCTGCGTTCTGATTGGCCTGCGGCCGGATCTCGTCCGAGATCAATGTGTCGGAGGACGGTCAACTGATGCATCGACCGGCGGCGACCGGGCGCCACCCACCGCTCTGTCCTCCTCCCAGCCTCTCGCCACCGGTGTGGGGGGATTGAGCGCCATCTAACGCTCTGTCCTCCTAGCTTCTCGCCACCGGATAGAGGAGGGATTGAGCGACACCCAACGCTCTGTCCTCCTAGCTTCTCGCCACCGGTGTGGGGAGGGATTGAGCGTCATCCACCGCTCTGGCCTCCTCTCAGCTCCTTGCCATCGTTCTGCCTTCGGTTCCATCCGTTTCAGTTTTCTTCCTTTTAATCCGTTTCCAGTTCTCTTTATTAAGTGAGCAATAACCAACAGTGATGATTAGCAAGGTGTTGCTTGAACAGAGTAAATAAAGCTTAAACGATAATATGTTGTTTTCTCTGCACCATGATCTTCGTTTGCCCGACGTCAGTTTGTAGCTATCCCTGATCACTGTCGGCAGAAGTACCCAAATGGTCAGATATGTCTTTGGAAATTATTTACCACATTTTTGGCCAGAAAAAGCTACTTTCATGGTCGCATACTGCAAAAGAGTGCCAAACAGGTGGGGTACAATTCTTTGAGTGGCAAAAAGAAATGCTGAAGGTGCCTTAATTTTAGTTGAGGGTGGAATGACAGCAGCCGCACGTTCCATATAAATTACTCCAAAACAACATGGGCGTCTTTTCATATTTAAAAGAAAAATAATACGAGGATGCAGCCCTGTCTGACATCACGAGATCAGTGGCAATGATCAGCTGAGCTGAGTGCATGTGTCTTGCTGTGCTGGTTTGCGAATTGTGAATTGGTTGGATTGTGAGACCTGTGAGTTTGTTCCCCCTCCTCCCACTGTTTTTTGTTGTTGTTGTTTTGACTAGGGTTTACGAAAAGTTTTAAGGTATTCGTTGAAGTAAACGAAATGAACTGAGCTGAGCTGTGTTTGCTGTATGTACAGCCAGCACGTAACGAATGGTGGTACCGACACGAAGCTTCGCCATGGATCTAGCTTGACCCGTTTATCCTTTTGGAAGGAGAGACTGGCCGAGGCATCCGACCTTCCTTCCTCGTGCTCGTCTTATTATGCATTCTCGTGACTGCCCGCTTGTCCGAGGCAAGATGCACCCACGAGGGATGGGTGGTGCTGAAGTGTCCACAGGTGGGTCCCAGTCCCAGCGCCGAGTCCGTACTCCGTATAGGCGTCCCTCTGTAGGCTAAGGTTCGGGGGTGGACCTCCCGGTGCGTGTAGTTTTGTCCCACCGTTATCCCCCTCTCATTCATCCGATAGAAGTTAAATGGTTATTACTGGCCGAAATGACTGTAAACTTAACCGAGCCAAACGAAAAAGCTAAATGGCTATTATTGGCCGAAATGACTGTAAACTAAACGAGCCCAAACCAAAAAGCACGGTCCGATGAACCCGGCGCATCCATAGACACCGTTTTATCAGGAGATTTGTTGCTCCTGATCTTGCATTCCAAAGAGAGCAAAATATTGTTTTTTTGTGAATGATGGGAGGGCTCGCGTGCAGTTCAGATTTCGTTCAATGTTAGGGAGGGGGAGACATCCACACAATTCAGTACGACTACGCTGAGGAAGGCTACCATGGGTAGGGTTCCTGACATATGTCCCCGTGGGTATGACGTCGTTATCGCTGAATGAATGAATGGGCATGTGATCATCCAGCTTCGCTCCTCGGTCACAAACCATCCCAATAAGCAGCAGAGCTCTCTACACAGCTGCAGACGCACAACGCTGCGTACGACCCCACACAACTCGTCAGTGGGCTATTTTGGGTAGAAAACCCAGATGGACAAGCAGCGATGCACGGTACCGGACGATCTTTGCGGAGCTTTGGAGCGGCTTGTGGACGCGATGTGCGGCCGCTGGCTGACGAGCTGGACCAACAGTGGCTCCGGCAGGATAGGACACATTCCCACCGTGCCTGAGGAACGACAACTGGCAGCGCTTGCTTCGATGCGCTGAATGCGCTGCGGCTTGCTTCGCTGGCTAAATAACGCTGCGGCTTGCTTCGCCTGCGCTGAATACGGCTGCGGCTCGTTTTGCTGCTCGGTTTGCTTCTGGCTTTTGCTGGCTGAATACGCTGCTTTCTCTGTGTTTGTTTTTCGTGTTGTCTGTTGCTACCTTGAATATATTCGTACCCTGAAGGACGTGCATGCGATTATACCGGGCCACAAAACTTGATTATCTGTACGTCCATTCATCGTTTGCGAGCAATAACAAAGGGATGGCGGCCGAGCTGACCTTTTGGACTTGAATCAGCTGCCAGCCTAGCGACGAACCGGTAGCGCTGGGGCCAGCCCCAGTCAGTTCCACCCGCAAGCTACCGTCCCCAGATCCCATCGGCCGGAATGTCCGACGGGTCCAGCCACACCCCCGACCCTGCCGTGCGTTTCGCCACCACCCTCCCCGAAACCGAGGCGGGGAAAACGTGTGGCAGCCGCCGCGGTCTGACAGCGAGGCATTGGCGACATTAGCGGCTCCTTTGTCCGCCCATCGGCCGCCAGATAACGTCCAGACACGTAGGCTGATTTATCTTGGCTAATCCTGCCGGTCTGTCACCGGTCGCCATCGATTCTTCGTTAGTGGTCGCGCGGCGCCGCCCAGCAGAGACCAGCCGACGCCGCCGAGGCGGGGCGGAGTCTCGGCAGCGCAGGGAGGGCCTCCGCCAGACGACGCTGGTGAGGGAGCCGGTCAGAGCGGCCGGTCTGATGGGAGCCGGTCAGAACAGGCCGGTATGATGGGAGCCGGTCAGAACAGGCGGTATGATGGGAAGCCGGTTCAGAGCGGCCGTCTGATGGAGCCGGCCAGAGCGGCCGGTCTGATGGGAGCCGGCCAGAACAGGCGGTCTGGGGGAACCGGTCAGAGCGGCCGGTCTGGTGGAAGCCGATCAGAACAGGCAGTCTGGATGGGAGCTGGTCATTCGGAGCAATGTGCTGAGGCTCTCTTGCACGGTAGCATTCTGTAGAAGCTGGCGCAAGCAAGCTGGTCTATGGTCCGTATCGCGAACAAAGTGAGTTGATCGCAAAAATGCATTCATACCAACGACGCACAAATGAGCGTGACGAGATTATTTAGAAACAGCAGTTCCCAGGCATGATCCTCTTGACAACCCGCAGAGGGTTATCAGCCCGGCTGGCCGTCTACCAGATGCATTATTTCATCTCGTTGGTACGCCGACACCGTTCCGGACATTGTTCTGCTGACATGATCAGCGCCAGAACTATCTCTGGGTTTCGACTTACTTATGTAATGCTGCGGCTTTCCGGAGGACCTTGATGCTTTGCTGCGGGCACAACGGGGCGCGGCTTGCTTAAGAGGGCTACAGAGGCGCTTCCGAGCTCATAAATGTGGTAAACCTTGGACGTGAGTTGGGGACATAAGGCGTATTTGCGTGCCAGATCCAGTACATATAAGCTAGTTTTCTGTGGATATTTCCGGATGTTCTTTGGTGAGCCGGTGGATATGAAGTCATACGCTCTGAATTGTATGCTGGGCAGTCGCGTGTGAGAAGAGCCAAAACAGTTTTTGACGTATGGTAAGAATCTGACAGAGTAGCTTCATGGCATTAGCTGCACCTGCCTGGAGAGTTTTTTTTTTGATAATTTTGTTTTGTCATTGAAATACAAATATTGCAACAAATATTCATATGTCATTTCTTATTGTTCTCACTCTTCGTGCAACCCCTTACTTTTTCGCTCTGTCCTGCTGCGGCACCGATAATGTAGTCGTTAAGCTGCGCGTCTGTAAACCAGAGGTGTTGAGGGTTCGATTCCCCGCGATTTTCCACTTCCTGCCTGGCTGGTAGGCAAGAAGCACGCATTATAAAGCCTCGATGGAATACATACACACATTGCTTCTGCTACCATTACGCTCTCGGACTTCTATTCTTAATTATCTTATTTACTAGATGTTGAAACGCCTTTTCCACTCTCTTTAACCAACTATTTGTTCCTCCCATTGTTCCCTTCTTTCCTCTTACCGCACCCCCTCCATTTTGTCTTTCTTTTCGTTCAGTCTTTCGCCTGCTCCCCCCCCCCCTCTCTCTCTCTCTCTCTCTCTCTCTCTCCCTCTCCTCTCTCTCCTCCCTCTCTCTCTCTCTCTCTCTCTCTCTCTCCTCCTCTCCTCTCTCTCTCTCTCTCCTCTCTCTCTCTCTCTCTCTCTCTCTCTCTCTCTCCTCCTCTCTCCCTCATCTCTCTCCTCTCTCTCTCTCTCTCTCGCTATCTCTTCCCCTCTCCACTCTCCTCTCTCCCTATTTTCCCTCCCCCAACTCCCCCTTGCTCTTCCGTCCGTCCCAATCTCCTGATAGTCTATTGCTTCGTTGCATCCTGGAGCTGCTCTCTGCCACGCAGTTTGCCCGTGTTTACCATG
>NW_023596420.1:46255111-46277782 GCF_011947565.3 Pollicipes pollicipes
GAGAGCCGCACAGAAACCTGGGAGGCAGGAGTCGCAGAGTCGGCGGGAGCGCCAGCCGGAGCGACATGAGTCGGCGGCGGCCGGGCCGTCCTCGGGCCGCTGAGTCGTCGTCCGAGTCGAAGAGCTACACGTCGTCGTTAGTACAGCTGTTCTCGCCAGCGCCTGGTGGGGCGGCGGCTGCTGCCGCCGGCTTGCCGGACGGCGGCGCGGCCGAGGAGGCGGCGCGGGCCGGGGAGGCGGTGTGCGCGGGCACGGCCCAGCGCGGCCGGACGCCCCGCCCGCTATCCGCGGCAGTGAGCCGCAGCGAGACGGCCAGCTCGGCGTTTACCTCCCTCTCAAGTCATCCTCAGCCTCTGTCGGGGGGCACCGGGCGGAGGTGGCGCTTATAGTGCGGTGACATAGCAGGCCTGGAGTAGCGGGAGCCCAACAGCGTGTCAACAGACGACGGCCCCCAACCCCACAGCCGTGTCACAGACGACAGCCTCAAACCCGACAGCGTGCCACAGACGACAGCCCCACAGCGTGTCACAGACGAAAGCCCCAAACCGTGTCACAGACGACAGCCCCACAGCGTGTCACAAACGACAGCTCCACAACCGTGTCATAGACGACAGCCCCACAGCGCGTCATAGGCGACCAGCCCCACAGCATGACAGCCCCACAACGTGTCATAGACGACAGCCCCACAGCGTGTCATAGACGACAGCCCCACAGCGTGTCACAGACGGCAGCCCCACAGCGTATCACAGACGACAGCCCCACAGCGTGTCATAGACGACAGCCCCACAGCGTCTCATAGACAAGAGCCCTACAGCGTGTTATAGACGACAGCCTCACAGCGTGTTATAGACGACAGCCCCAGTGTGTCACAGATGACGGCCCCTACAGCGCGTCATAGACAACAGCCCCATAGCGCGTCATAAATGACAGCCCCACAGCGTGTCATAGACGACAGCCCACAGCGTGTCATAAACGACAGCCCCACAGCGGATCGTAGACAACAGCCCGCGTAGTGGGTTCGCAAGGATAACAGCAAAACAGACATAGTGAGAAGCCTTTGGAATAAAGTCACAGCACTGACTGCATTCATCACTTATCTAATGTTGTAACTGCATGAAACGTATCGTAGGAGGACGTCTTCCGGCATGAATGGAAAAGCTCGAAGTGAAAAAGTGCACAATGCCTGATAGGAGGCAAAGCGACTAGGGACTATCAGGAACAACCACTGACCTTTCTTTTCACGCTTGCGTTTCTTCGGCGGAAGTTGTGTTCCAAATCTCCGGAGGCGTTCAATAAGATCCGGCGAGAATTCGTCATCACTACAAACATAATCATGGTCACGCTTCTGTTGTTCAAAAACTGGCCACAAATCTTGCGAGCACTTCCTTGTCACTGTTAAGTCATCATCAGTGTGGTATGTAAATTAACTACATCTACCATGTATTTCTACCTGCATAATCATACCAAAAGATGAAACCATAAAGGCTGTGACAAGTGCAGAAATTGTGAGCAGTACAAAATAATGCAATCTGTGCAATGCATTTTGCTAGGCCTGTTCAACACTTGTGTGCTTCAAAATACATAGTGCAGTTACAGGCTAAGAATAAGCAAAATATTAACCATAACCTACTGCTGAAAATGAGCAGACATTTGGGATGAGCTTATGACTTACAGGATGCAATAACGGAATGTAAATACAAACCAAAAATAACTTAATATAACAGAACTACAAAGCAAACACAACATGCAAAAACTATTACACACATTGGAAGTTTTGCCTGTGCTGTTTGGAAGATGTGAAACATGTACTGGATAGAAAACAGATACAGAAGGCCAGCATACCTGTCATCACTATCAATTGGCCTCAGGTCACAATCCTGATCACTGTCCAAATCAAAATCTTCATCCAGCTTTTCCAGGGGTTCCATCCTGAAAACTGCATGGAATCACTGTCATTTGTATATGGCCCAGATCAACTTGTGCAAATTGCATGCTGTTTTTGTTCAAACCCCATGTGCAAAATATCTACCCACTATCAACAGATGACACTATGCATTTGTGTAGAAAATGAGGAACAAATTGTTATATGCTCAATGGAAGGTGCCTCAGATTGCACACTTAAACATGATTCATCACAATCAAAATGTGCATGATCAGGCTGGGGTGTCCATGCCCACCTTCTTGTTAAACAAAGCTGTTCATGCCCACATCTTTTTCTAAAGCAAATAACATTGCCAAAAGGCAATAATTACAGAACACAGGTTATAAAGTAGTACTTCCAAAATGGCCTAATCATGATGTGACTAATGATATGAATATGATGTAACCATTATGTGCACAATTCCAAACACACTAAAACACTGATGCAATGACCACTAAGTACATGGAAGTACAGAGATATCAATGTCAGTTAATAGCAAAACATCAGTTGACCATTACTTGACATTAATCATTAGTTGGTTGACAAAACGGCTAAATATGTGGTTTAAGGATAATATGCACATTGCAAAAATATGGGAGGGACACTGCTAGTATATACAATATAAGCACCCTACCTGTGTGTGCAATGATGCTTAAATCATATTTATCGCTGATATTTTTCAGATCATAACCATAGTCACATTACCAACTGAAGAATACTCTACCCGACATTTTGGTGTCCGACACAAATTAATATCCCACGCTCTACTCTGCCCTTAATATCAGTATTTACTGAACAATGAAACTTGTGTCAGAGCATAAATTTGCAAACTTTAAAGTATGATAAACCTTCTTTTACAGTCGGATTCCATTGTCATGCTTTCTGTACTATGACTCACATTATGCATGCTTAAGAATGCATTGCATATGAAATTGTTTTCTGACAGAAGGGAGGCATGCATATCTTTAACTAGATAATAAGACAATTGACAGATTTAGTAACATCACTGTACAATTGCAGCACATTCTGAGTTTTAGGCCACTGACTGCATATTATCAAGGTGGAAAGCACAACATAAAATCAATAAAAGCTTATCTGCACAGAATTATATGAACAAAGCTTGCCCTCCACCTCTTTGGAACCAAGGAAACAGAGCAACGTCAGCATCGCCAGAACCACACAGAAAATGTGCTGTGTGCTTTGTGGTTTTGTTCTCAGTCTATGAAAATCTGGTCAAACCTGAGTGTACTACTCCACCTATCTGCTCTACCCATCATACATCCTTATACTATACTAGATAATCATCAACATGTTCAAGTCTTTTGACTGTGATGAAGCTCTTGACGTACAATGCTCTTTTTTAACACAAGGTAGCAATGTATGCCATGACCCAATGGATGAATGTGGAAATAGCAAAATCAAAATTGCCAGTTGTCTCATGTGAGGTAACTGTGTATCACATGAAATGAATGCAAAAGGGATGCATTTAGACAAATGCAATTTTTTTGTCCTCAGAACTTCAAAGCAATTTAACTACATGCCAGCCTGCCAACAAATCCGTCCACTGAGCTGTACGTCCATACCTCATCGGTGTGCTGACTGATGCATTGGCATGTAGCTCACATGCCAAACCTGACCCACAATTACGCTAGATGTGTGCCAGGCCAAATTCCTTACAACATCGCCTATCTATGGCCTGAAATTAGTGGCAACCGAGCACCGAACTCTGTATGCCCTGACTTGTGTAAGGGACCAAATTGTTGCCACAATGTAGCTGCTGCACCGGGCGTGCTCGGGATTACGTGCATCTTGGCAGTTTGGCCTCTGGACTCACACCTACAGTAAAAATAAATCCAACCGCACGCACCATGCACCATATACTCGTGTCCACGGCTTACCCCTTCCTACGTCGATCCCCGCTCAATGGCCTCGGCCTTCGCTAAGCCTGACTCCTTACCCTGCTGACAACATTGTCTGGAAACGTTAGGGTAGATTAACCATTATTGTCATTTCTGCGTCAAATATGCAAGCAGATCAATTACTATTGTATGGATTATTGAAAATGCTGTTGTGCCTACTATGTTGAATTATGAGTAACAGCCATATATATGGTAATAATAGCTAGAACTATCATTTATGTACATATATATATATATATATATAGAAATTAATGGGACCAAAACAACATCAGGTTTGTATTGTGCACTACATACACCGTCATTATTGCAACGCATAATGCGACTGACTTACCAAACGGCCGTATCTTGCACGAAAACCGCCAAATTTGATCAAACTGGCCCGTCCATTCAAATTCGTTAAGACTGGCAGGTATTCACTAGTTCCTGCATTTTATTACAGCAAACAGTGGTGGGGCAGATCAAGATCAGATGGGTTAGCCGCGACTGGAACGAACTGGCGTAACCCTACGGGAACAGGAGAGACAGTGCACAGTGCGTAACGATGAGGGTGGCGATGATGGTGACGCGTGATAACAGCTGAGAACCGCGAAGAAGCATGGAACGACGCAAGTGGCGAACGCGTGTTACGCCGCCTGCAGGGCGAGGTGCTTCCAGCGTCGTACAGCTGATTCCCACCTCTATCCGCTCCGGCTTCCAATGTATGACGTCACCAACGCTTGAGCGATCACACACATCATCTCCCTGATATGCCTGGATATATTTTTCCCGAACACGTACACCATGCGATTCGCCATCCTCTCAAGAGACCACCAGCGCCCGCCCTCCCTCGCGCTGACCGTGAGACATCTACACGGGAATCGTCTGGGTGTGACCTCTCCGGATGCGCCACCGCGCCTCTGTGAGGTCACCGGGCCTCTGCGAGGTCGGTCAGGGCGGCCCCGCCGGCCCACCGCCCAGCCCCTAAACGCCGCTCTCGGGCGAGGGCTCTCGCTGAGGCCGCTCTCCGGCGCCCATCCTCTCCCCGCGGCCGCTCTCCGGCGCCCATGCTCTCCCCGCGGCCGCTCTCCGGCGCCCATCCTCTCCCCGCGGCCGCTCTCCGGCGCCCATCCTCTCCCCGCGGCCGTCCTCAGGCACCCATCCTCTCCCCGCGGCCGTCCTCCAGCGCCCATCCTCTCCCCGCGGCCGTCCTCCGGTGCCCATCCTCTCCCCGCGGCCGTCCTCCGGCGCCCATCCTCTCCCCGTGGCCGTCCCCTGGCGCCCAGCCTCTCCCCGCGGCCGCTCTCCGGCGCCCATCCCCTCCCCGCGGCCGTCCTCCGGTGCCCATCCTCTCCCCACTGCCGTCCTCCGGCGCCCATCCTCTCCCCCGGCCGTCCTCCGGCGCCCATCCTCTCCCCGCGGCCGCTCTCCGGCGTCCATCCTCTCCCCTCGGCCGTCCTCCGGCGCCCATCCTCTCCCCGCGGCCGCTCTGCGGCGCCCATCCTCTCCCCGCGGCCGTCCTCCGGCGCCCATCCTCTCCCCACGGCCGTCCTCCGGCGCCCATCCTCTCCCCACGGCCGTCCTCCGGCGCCCATCCTCTCCCCGCGGCCGTCCTCCGGCGCCCATCCTCTCTCCACGGCCGTCCTCCGGCGCCCATCCTCTCCCCGCGGCCGTCCTCCGGCGCCCATCCCCTCCCCGCGGCCGTCCTCCGGCGCCCATCCGCGCCGCTGACGCCGGCCGGCGTGCTCCAGTCGGCGGTGCTCCGCGCGCCGCCGCCGGCCAGCGGCCTCGAGCGGTGCTCTCCCCGCTGACAAAGCTGGTGGCACCGACCACCGCCTGGCTCATCATGTAGGGCACGCGCGATTGACCGCTGCTGGTGACGTCAGCTGTGGCGCGGGACGCTCCCCTCTCTCCAGCCGACCGAAGCTGGACGGTCGTGGCCACAGCCGCTTGTAATGCGCGGTTATGGCCACCACTGGAACAGTGTGTTTCAAAGTCGTCCGGCAATGGCATGCACGAGAGAACTGAACACTGTACAGATGGCTGCCCAGTACTCAGTACTCGTGTGGCTATGCCACTGTTCTGTGTTCGCAGCGGTCACAGACATGTGCCCGTATCCTAGGCGCTATCGTATTGTTTTACGCGTTGTCGATGCGGATTTCTAAACACCAAGCCGAACAGCCGAGTTTCTGACGGTCGATCCTGATATCGCAGAGCTCGAGTGATCGGCAACATAAAATTGTGCATGTACAGCACATCTCGGCGGAAGTCTCAGCCGCTCACTTCCAACAATTACTAAACTAGCCCTATTCAGCACCGACTTCAGAAAATGTGTTGGTAATCTAATGCTCAAAATAACTAAAGAAGTGTGAAAACCTATTAAGGATATTTCGCGAACGTCACAGTCGAGAGCGTACACAAATTATCGTTTGCTTCTGGAAAGATGCTGGCAGCGCTAAAAAAGTAGAAGTCTTCTTCAGAAAGGACGCTCACGAAACATATTTATGTAAGTTCTGGCACACTCGTGTCGTTATTGTGAGTGAGAGGTAACGTATCTGTTGCTTAATTCCTACAACAAATCCAGCAACGCGCTTTGCCATCTTCACTTTACAGGTCATTTTTTAAATGGGTGAAATAGTATTGAACTGCGCAAGACTCACTTTTACATATTTGGGACTCTGGTGTCAATGCCGGATTTGTGAACGACTTGGAAATGGATGTTGTTTGCGGTTGCACGCGTGCCTTCCGTCACTTTGGCGTAAAGGTCGATCGCAAAAATCAGCAACATTTCAGCGTTTCTATTCAGATGTGGTACATGTCTCAACAGAACTAAGATAAGGACGAAAGCAGCTCCATGTCATCATAAGCACCCAGTGACAGCTCACAACAGCGGGGGCTAAGGCCGTTTCATGTGGCACTGTTACAAGTGCCGTTGACATAAAGGTGCTATTAGCTGTGCCTGGGGTGCTTCACGGAAGTTTGTCCCACCTCAAGCGACCTCTGTGAGCAGCCATCGCTCAGCTCGATCGGCTCTGCACGGCGCCCATCTCTGTATGCCATCTAAACACGTGCGTGTAGGCCATCTACCCACATGTGTGTAGGCCATCTCCCCATGTGAGTATAGGCCATCTCGTGCGTATAGGCCATCTTTCCGTCTGCGTGTAGGTCATCTCCTCACATGCGTGTAGGTTATCTTCCCATGTGCGTGTAGGCCATCTTCTCATGAGCGCATAGACCATCTACCCACGTGCTCACAGGCCATCTTCCCCCGTGCGTGTAGGCCATCTACCCGAGTGCGTGCAGGCCATCTACCCACGTGTGTATAGGCCATCTTCCCACGTGCGTGTAGGCCATCCTCTCGCTTTCGTGCTGCGGTGGCCAGACATCAGCCGTAGCCTGGCCGGAAGCCGTTCGTGGTGGCTTTGTCGGCGCACCTCTCTAGCCATGGCCGGCCGGCCATCAGCTGACGCAGCTCCAGCTCAGCTGGCGGCGTGGAGCACACTGTCAGTGGTACAACGCAGGGGTTGAATCCAGAAAACTGGCTTTATTACCGCCCGACGCTGTTGCGTTTTTTCGCCTAGTAATAAAATATTATTTGTTTGTCCGTGAAGTATGGGAACATGCATGTATTTGGTCAGCCGTCAGCGAACGTGATCCAATGTACCCCCTCAGTGAACGCACCAATGGGATGTTTTGTGTTGCCCTTTCGGTGGCATGCTTGCGTAGCGAACTGGTAAGCTCTACACCTGTTTCGTCTTCTAATGATAATATTTTAGCTTTTAAGGTCGTCATATATTGTTTATGGTGTCGCTACTCGCGTTCTAAGAGGGATAGTGCGTTCTAAGCGCGTTCTAAGAGCTCGTGGGTGACTAGTTACCTCGTCAAATGATTCGATGTGGTTTTCAGCAAGAGGCAGAAACTCAAGCATCAAATCCTGCGCCACAACGGACAATAAGCTCTGCACATAGAGAAAGTGGAAACTAATGCAAACGCACGTTCTCGAAAGCACGTTGGTGCTTTACGCAGCAGACTATAAAAAAAAAACTGTAAAAAGCTTGCATGCTCGTGTACCTGTCCTAAACTCGGATGATCATGCATCTTCGTGCCCCTCACCCTACCTCGGATGATCACGCATGCTCATGTCCCTGCCCCTCCCTCTAATGATCATGCACGCCCGTGTCCCTGCCCCTACCTCGGATGATCATCCTGTACGCCGAGAACACGCAGTGCCCGTTGACACGCAGGGCGGCGTAGAAGAGAACTGCTAGTATGTCAGGCGGTCGATAGAGGCGCTGCAGTAGCAGAAGTGCCGCCAGCGGCGTAGGCGGCATCAGCCCTGAAACAGCGGGAAACGCCAGCGAAACTGCCGTCCACAACGCCCAACCTCCGCACAAGAGGTTGGAATTGCCCCTGCTGTATGATGTGCACCTGCTCAGGGAATAAACAAGATAGCGACGGGAGCCTACGCTGCAGAAACGCATCAATATAAACAACAGACCTAACTCCATGAAGTGTGTTATGGTGGGAGCCCGGTAGGGGTGGGGAGGGGGGGGGGGTATTTTCGAAGAGCTCAAGCGTGTTCTGATTTTGGGGTTGTTTTGCGAGTTCGTGTTGCCCCCAAACACACCAAATTCACACAAGTTTACGGTCATTATTTGAATCACAAAAGTTGCACGCTATATGTACGCAGTGTATACACGACGTGTATATACGCAACGGTACATCTAAGACCATTGCATGCATCACAGCATGTATAAAATGCCAAGGATTTTGTCAGCACTCCTGGTAGCATTGCCGATGGGTGTACGTATGCGCACGAATGTGACCTTTGTGCGCTACACAGGCCGGGCTAGCGGAGTGTATGCCCGCCATGCGATTGCTCCCCGGCTCCTCAGACCCGTGCCAACCTCATACGAGCCCCTGTACATGTTCAGCTGTGCGAAACAGAGAGCCTGCACATGAATCATGCATATGAACGGGGCGGGTCTGAGAATCGGTCACGTGACCTTTAAATATCTTACTCTCTCAGCAGTCTACGAGCGCGGCATGCTGGGAATGGACAGCAACAATGCGAGGCACAATACTGCCGCACTTGCCTGGTCCTAGCAATGCTTCCGTCTAATATCAGTAGGTTAAATCAGGACTTCTATACTACACGTTTAATGTCCGTTGAGTCAACACCGCACAGCTGAGCAACCAAGATATAGTCGGATCGTTTCTAAAAATCACCTATCACCTAGAAGATCGTTTGCATGCTGCATTGCAAGATACAACGAATATCTGCTGCAGAAACATGGCCGATAGCGTTCTGTTTTGCCTCTAAAAACCCGTCAAATGCCAACAAAATATGATGGAAAGCGATTGGTTTTTAACCACACTGTAAGGAAAAACCGGTGCAGGTGAAAGAGTGCACTTCGATAGCATATTGTGAGGCAGACTTAATCACCTTTGTGCTGTTTTGTGCTGTCTCTGCAATCCTTCTGCATATATGCATGCAGCCTCAATAGTAATAGTTCTGATATATCGAAGCAGTGGAAGGCTGCGTCCAACAAGTGCCCTCCACGATGGTATATATAGAAACTGCGAATTGCCTTGCGTGATGCTACTTAACGTCATGCGTGCTTTCTCTAGCAGCACCGCAGACTATGTGCCAGTGGGGCACAAAATCACAGAACAGGTCGCGGCACTGTCCTACAAGTACGAGAGCAAAGCATGGACCATTGACAAACGTGCAAAGCATTACAAACAGCCTGCCAAGGACAGCAACAACAAAAAAAGGAAATCATAGCGAAAGCAACTGATTAGTCATCGTCGCAGTTGGCGTGTATCCGTCGTTCACGTTTGCAAACAGCTCCTCTCTGAAATGTTTGCAGAGCCGGGCAGCCGGGGGTGTTAAACAGACCAGCTCAGCTCAGTTGCGACAGTGTCGTCTTGCAGGTTGGGCTCACGTGCTGACCTGGTCAGCAGGCCACCCCGACGCCTCTGGCGTACATGCTTCCTGTTATTTGACATCCCGCAGCTCGGTGGTATGCTTTGATTTACAGACGATTGGGCTGATGTGAGCATAATTTTACATGACTGTGGCTTTGGATGGCTGTTTATTCCGTTTTCTGTACTGAGCTGTGAATTGCGTCATTGGTGCCAAGAGACCCGGTCAATGTCCACACTGCCCGGCGACCTACCACTTTGCTGCGGAGCACGAAATCATGTCACTAGATCCGCCGTATCAAATGAAGTAGGGGTGTATTTTCCCATTTATGTTGGGGTTTCATGCCCTGCCCCATCCCTCCCCACCCCAACTAGGGATCCGACCCTCTTCCACCAACTTTGAGAAAAAGTAGGCTACAGGAAGAAACTCGTTTTGGGGCATTTTTGGGGGAGAAGTTGCATCAGTGTTTACTGCTCAGCGCCTCCCCCCCCCCCCTCCCTCCCATACTTATTTTGCGAAATTTCACCCTTGACTGCAACTATGCACGCCGTGGTGTATTCTCGTTGTACTCCAGACATAAGTATACTGTTTGAGCTGCCATGTCGCCGTCAAGAGGAACAGAAGCGTGTGCCAAACTGTCTGCGTGTCTGTTCACACAGGTGATGTAAAACTAATGACCACGTGCTAACGGGTGTCGCGGTGTGTGACGTTTGTCAGAGAGTTGGCCTTGTCCCAAGGATGTGACCCATAGGGAAAATAAGAATCTTTTTCGAAACGAGGTTAAGCCAAATTGTCAAAGCGAATGGCCATCAAGTCCTAGTCTGAAGGCAGAGCAAAATTCCAAGATGTTTAAATGCTACAATTTAAGCTGGAGTGTGCTGCATATAGATGTGCAGAATATAATGGAACGATCATTATGTGTAAAACGCCTCCACAGGCTGTGAAGGTTTTGAGCTATATTTTGAAGAACCGAACAAAAGTAACGAACTGGACACGTAGTTATGTATTGGATAGTATATTTTCTCTCACGTGCGCCTTGACATTCAGTAATATCGAGGGCCATATCTATGATTTCACAATGGGGAGGGGTGCATTACTAAAAATGCATTAAAACATAAACTTTGTGCAGCGAAACATGTACAGTTTCTTGTTTTGTAGAACAGCATCGAATGTTCTCAACTTTCTGATTTTTTCCGGTCTGCCTGAACTTTGCTTAAACTGTGAACATGAAGCCACGCGCATCTCATATATGTATTCCATACAGAATACTCATATATATCCCATAAACCCGGTAAGGAACGGATACGTGCACCGTGAGCTACTCTTCGCGTACAACACTGGCAATGTTTGGTTCCCACGGCCGTCCAGTGTACTGGCAACCGAGTATAGCATATGATTTGCCCTGTATATAACTCGTTTGTTCCTGGCAGCGTCATGAGTATTTTATAATCACTCTTAACACGTGTTTCATATTTCATATTCAATGCAATCATATTTCAAAATGCCGGTCACGGATAACTGGGCTGAAATCGCCTTACCGGTTGGCAGGAGCTGTGGGCTGCACTGGTGCTCCCTAGGTGGCGCGCAAGCCGCTGACGCCGGCCACGGCCGGGCGCGGCCCCAGCTTCCTCCGGAGTCCTGCTGCGACCGCGTGCTCTGGCGGCGCCGCAGCGCCACCTGGGCGGCGGTCACGCGCTGTCGCTGCTCGATCAGCTGGCAGGGCGGGCACCGGCAGCCGGCGTGCGGGCAGAGCCGCTTGTGCCCCCGTAGCGGCTCGCAGCGACCGTGGTTGCGGCAGCGGGCGCAGAGGGGCTGGCGGCCGCGGCCGGCCGGCGACGGCCGCGGCGCCCCCTGCCGCCGCCGCAGCGCCACCTGGGCGGCCATCACCTGCCGCCGCGCCGCGATCAGACCGCACGGCGCGCACTCGCACTCGCCGAACGGGCACAGTCGCTTGTGGCCCTTGAGCAGGCTGCGGCGGCCGTGGTTGCGGCAGCGGGCGCAGAGCGGGTGACGCGCCGGCAGTCCGGCCGCGCCCTCGCCGCCGCCGCCCTCCATCGGCGCGGGGAGGCCGGCCGGCCGGGCGCGCCGCACTGGCCGTCGCCGCGCCGGACACGCCGCCACCGCCGCCTTGGCCGGATGTAACGCGAAGCGGCCGGTCACCGAGTGTAGCCGCCGGGGGCGTCCGGTGTGGTCAGGCGACCTGCCCCCCCCCCCCCCTCCCCCGCTAGGGTGTCGGGTTGGTCACCTTAGCCGACGATGTCACCATCTGGACTGCACTGAACGCGTCGGCTGTTTGAGGGACTTCTTAGAAATCACACAAAGCACAAGGCTGTGAGTTACTTGTTGGGCGTTAAGTTATCGCTCTTGGTGCTGCCTGGAATAATCAGCTACTGCTTAAGATATCAGCTGCCTAGCAACTGCCTAGCAGAATTAGCTACTGCTTACCATAATCAACGTTAAGCTGTTTAATTTTAAAGTTGTTCAACCTTTCCGGTTCCGAGCACTTGATCAACCAGTTGGGCTATAGGACTCAGTATGCAGCTTCTTGTATGTTGGAGTCCGTGTTGGAGGCTTGAAGTTTTTCTCTCAAACTACGGAATGTGCGAATCGAGGAACGCGCGGACTAACGTTTCCGAGTATACGCTAGCTTGGTTTACTGCCCACCAACCCTCCCCTAGCTACGACTCCTTCACGTTCACATCTGAGCTAAATATGTGGGAATTTAGTGTCACGATGCCAGCAGCCGGCGTTGAATCAATACCACGATACTAGCAGCCGGCACTGAATTAGTACTACGATACCAGCAGCCGGCGTTGAGTCAGTACCACAATACCAGCAGCCGGCGTTGAATCAATACCACGATACCAGCAGCCGGCGCTGAATCAACACCGCAATACTAGCGGCCGGCACTGAATCAATACCACGATACCAGCAGCCGGCACTGAATCAATACCACGATACCAGTAGCCGGCGCTGAACCAATACCACAATACTAACAGCCAGCACTGAATCAGTACCACGATGCGGTGCAAGGGCCTTTCGGGGCAAGATTTCCTTTACCCACTTCATTCACCGCATATGTGGCAGTTGTATCCACTCGTTACCTAACCATTTGCCTTTATCAGCATTTTATTCCAAATCATGGAAGAGTCGCGATGAAGTTTACACCCAAACAAACTCTTACGCGTTGACATTCACAGAATCAGTATCATATAGCGTAATGTGACTGCAAGAAACGCAAGCATCGTCATGCTACGTTGTCTAATATCGCTTGAATATCCGCTCACCATTGAGAAAAGCGGGTTATCCATATCCTTGCCCAAAGTCATAATTTTCCCGAATTATGTGCCCAACCAAACCCGTTGGGCACCCGTTGGGCACCCAAACCCGTTCGGGAAAATCCCATCACGTGTGGACATCCATGGGTTTACCTAAACCATGAAGTCCTCTAGTACACCGCACCGGCAGTCGACAATGAATCAACATGGGAGGTAACGGAGCGGTGCCTGCGCGGCCTGCGCTGTCGATGCTTGTAACCGGTACCGGAGGACGCATGTCTGCGTTGAGGAGGTGCATTGCAAGCCATTGCACAGAGACAACACAAAAAACGCATTGATCAGTGTTAGTGATTCTCGTCCCAGCAAAAAGATTCGGCAGGAGTAATGTGATCTTGACTCTGAATATCTACAACCCTCTACAACGTTACTCTTACCGAGTCTTTTGGTTAGATACGAAAATCTCTGACACTGGTCAGTGCAACTCCGCTCTGTGTTGTGTCGGCACTAGCGAAACGTTTCTGGGTCTCAGCCGATACTAATAAATGTAAGCCGGGGCCAATAGTTGGCCGGCAGTGAAGGGTTTCTTCTACAGACGTAGCTTTCCTTCCTGCCAACCCTTGTCATCTGGACCAGCCTTCACCTGCTGGTCTTATGCCGGGCCGTGGGCTAGACTTGGCGGGCGTTTGCGAGTTTAGAAACTTCGATACAAGATAAGTGTCTTCGTTGCCTATTTGTCGATGCTAAAACATTAGTGGAACACAATACACAGTCACAACCAATGAAATATCGCAGAAGTACATACTTTTGCATTCCTAGCACTGCTCTTAAGGGGTCAAACGGAATTCTGCCCATGACCGACATCGCACGCCAGGAAAAGATCTGCGACAAAATCACAAATTTCGTGCAAAAATTTGAACAAAAAGTTAGCATAAATCAATAGTAAAAAGGAGTGCTCCACATCTGCATGGTGTTTTGAACTAAACTATCTTGACGATTATTTGGTTCAGTTCATAGCCCTGGCCCTCTTCACACTTAAACCCGTCCAGTGTCTGGGCTATGCGCTCTGCTGTGCTGTGTGTCGGGCTGTGCCGACTTTTTTCGGGGAGAGTATTTCAAAGTCACCTAGACATTCATGACGGTGTGATAACGTCATTCAAAGTATGTCACTCTATTGTCCATTTGGTAATCAAAGCCAATCGATTATAATTGTCGAGACGGTGAAATCTGGCGTTCGTGAGCCAGAGCCAGCGAGCCATCCAGAAATTACGGCTGTGAATTGGCTTTCAATCACTGTTGTGCAACGTACGGTGACGTAATCAGACAATGACGTATTGAGGAACATGTTCACTATACAGAAAAATAGAGTCAAGGGGTACAATCCAGAGCAGCCCGTTACAATTAAGAAATAACAGTAGTTATTAGCGAACTTATTTCAGTATATCTGATGCTTACTCCCCTATCTTCAAATGTGGTGCATTCCCTTTAAGGCACTCAGCACTGCCTTACCAAATTTGATAGCCTACTTCAGCATCGTTTTCAGAAATATTTAATAACGTTAGAGAGTGATAAAAGCTTGTTTGTTTCGACATATCATGATGCATCTAATGCGTTTGCTTCGAACGTGAAACATTCCCTTTAAATTGTCGACACCTGACCTATTTGATGTAGTAATAGCTGCGAAACTCGACCTAAACACATCAAGACTGGTATCCTGCTCGGCTTTTGGATGCGCCTCGATTCTGCCCTTTTATTCGCAAATGATACTTTAGAATCGATCCGAATGATGACCAGTTTGAATGTGTGCATGCGCGTGGAGTGTTTACTCAGAGACCCCCGAATGTTTCTCGCGATGGTTATCAGTATGGGCATTTATTAGCTTTTTGAACGACTAATGCTGTGACTAGTATGAAGTTTCACCGTCCCATTCTGCTTCACTTGTTGATGCAGTGTCGTGGATTGTGGCGCATGATGTGCACAACAACTCTGAAGATCTTAATTTTCATGTTAATGACAACAATGAAATGAAAGAGATCGCACTGGACGAGTTGTTGGCACCTGCGGCTCTTACAACGGTGGGGGGGGGGGGGGGTTGTGAATCCCTGTAAAACCATGACCCCTGAGCGTTAATGTGACCTCTGCAGCCGCTGGCTTTCCGTAAAAAGGTGTGTAAGGACGTGCGTTGTATTCCCTATCAATAAGGAAAGGAGGCGTCTTAAGCTGGGACATAGAAAATCCTCTCTGTTTTTGGTCACTAGACTACGCATAAAAAAATCTGTCTAAATCATCCAAAAATATCGGTATATATAACTGACATGCACATTAAGTCTATTTGTTCCATACAACCTCGACAAAACTTACCCCTTGATCAGAATGGCCAGCCACAATTTACAGCCCACAGAAACGTATCCAGCTGATAGAGGTCGTGTTCAACACTGATTGGTGCTTGACCTACATGCTTGTTTGACCTTGTTTTGGACCTTTTAGCTTCGTTTCGTTTCGTTTGACCACATTGACTGCCGTGACCAGACAATAAAAGGAGTATCATCTAGGCTGTGTGCTCTGAAAATTGCGTGTCTCCAGCGTCATTAGCAATAAAGATTGCGGGTGCCCTTACATCCAGGACATCCCATTATAGCACCCCATGAGGGGCACGTGCGTAACTGACCGACTTTTATGACTGATCAGCTGCCATTAACGTCGGGCTGCCTCGCCGGTCTATCCGACGTCACTGAAACGTACAAATATGCACCTTATATGTACAAAGCAGAAAACAGAATGCTGTTTGTTGAGTCTTATGGTCTTGATGCAGGCTTTTAGAATGTACCAAGCATTTATAAACATAGGAATCTGGTGCTCTAATATGTAAAATGCATGTTCTGTGTCGAACACTGTATGGTGATCAAGCAGGGCGCGTTAGCACCAGCACCACTACGGGATCCTACGATCATCCATCAACATTCATCCAAACATTTGAGGCACTTGAGATTTGTTCCAGCAGACCTTGCGCCTCTGACGTAGCCAAGAAGAGGACATGGTGCCCCCCCCCCCCCCCCCCCAGATACTACCCACATAGATACTACGCAGAAATTCGGTCCAAATTCGCAGGAGTTCGTAGAAAGTTTGACATTTCGCACCCTGTATGAGAACAACTGTGTACATGAATGCACTGTGACACACAATATATAAACAGTTAGAATGATGCAAGTTTGTTTTACAAACAATGGCGTCTTCATAACTATTTGTAATGTGACAGAATTGGGGACGGGGGGGGGGGGGTCAGAATCCTACCGTTACCATACAAACGTCATTCAGCGCTGTAACTTCGAAGCACGTTAGCACTCTGACAGAACACCGTTTGTTTTATTTGATGCTTTTACCAGATTATCACAGATTGCAACTGAAATTGAAACAACACCAGAACGAAGTTGTCGGTGTTGGGAAATGAGACGACGGATTAGTGAGCTGGCTTACGTGGGAGAGCAGGCTCGTAGCCCGTTAACTGCACCCCGCCCCGGACATTTTCCCCGCATTCGCGAGACGTAGCTGGATTTTTCCATTGGTCGCTTCCGCGGCAGCTCCCAAGTCGTCGGGGAGCCAGCTCCTTGAGACGCCAGCGCTGGTTGGTCGAAGACCGCGCCGCCGCCGCCGCTCTGCGTTCTGATTGGCCTGCGGCCGGATCTCGTCCGAGATCAATGTGTCGGAGGACGGTCAACTGATGCATCGACCGGCGGCGACCGGGCGCCACCCACCGCTCTGTCCTCCTCCCAGCCTCTCGCCACCGGTGTGGGGGGATTGAGCGCCATCTAACGCTCTGTCCTCCTAGCTTCTCGCCACCGGATAGAGGAGGGATTGAGCGACACCCAACGCTCTGTCCTCCTAGCTTCTCGCCACCGGTGTGGGGAGGGATTGAGCGTCATCCACCGCTCTGGCCTCCTCTCAGCTTCTTGCCATCGTTCTGCCTTCGTTTCCATCCGTTTCAGTTTTCTTCCTTTTAATCCGTTTCCAGTTCTCTTTATTAAGTGAGCAATAACCAACAGTGATGATTAGCAAGGTGTTGCTTGAACAGAGTAAATAAAGCTTAAACGATAATATGTTGTTTTCTCTGCACCATGATCTTCGTTTGCCCGACGTCAGTTTGTAGCTATCCCTGATCACTGTCGGCAGAAGTACCCAAATGGTCAGATATGTCTTTGGAAATTATTTACCACATTTTTGGCCAGAAAAAGCTACTTTCATGGTCGCATACTGCAAAAGAGTGCCAAACAGGTGGGGTACAATTCTTTGAGTGGCAAAAAGAAATGCTGAAGGTGCCTTAATTTTAGTTGAGGGTGGAATGACAGCAGCCGCACGTTCCATATAAATTACTCCAAAACAACATGGGCGTCTTTTCATATTTAAAAGAAAAATAATACGAGGATGCAGCCCTGTCTGACATCACGAGATCAGTGGCAATGATCAGCTGAGCTGAGTGCATGTGTCTTGCTGTGCTGGTTTGCGAATTGTGAATTGGTTGGATTGTGAGACCTGTGAGTTTGTTCCCCCTCCTCCCACTGTTTTTTGTTGTTGTTGTTTTGACTAGGGTTTACGAAAAGTTTTAAGGTATTCGTTGAAGTAAACGAAATGAACTGAGCTGAGCTGTGTTTGCTGTATGTACAGCCAGCACGTAACGAATGGTGGTACCGACACGAAGCTTCGCCATGGATCTAGCTTGACCCGTTTATCCTTTTGGAAGGAGAGACTGGCCGAGGCATCCGACCTTCTTTCCTCGCGCTCGTCTTATCATGCATCCTCGTGACTGCCCGCTTGTCCGAGGCAAGACGCACCCACGAGGGATGGGTGGTGCTGAAGTGTCCACAGGTGGGTCCCAGTCCCAGCGCCGAGTCCGTACTCCGTATAGGCGTCCCTCTGTAGGCTAAGGTTCGGGGGTGGACCTCCCGGTGCGTGTAGTTTTGTCCCACCGTTATCCCCTCTCATTCATCCGATAGAAGTTAAATGGTTATTACTGGCCGAAATGACTGTAAACTTAACCGAGCCAAACGAAAAAGCTAAATGGCTATTATTGGCCGAAATGACTGTAAACTAAACCGAGCCAAACCAAAAAGCACCGGTCCGATGAACCCGGCGCATCCATAGACACCGTTTTATCAGGAGATTTGTTGCTCCTGATCTTGCATTCCAAAGAGAGCAAAATATTGTTTTTTTGTGAATGATGGGAGGGCTCGCGTGCAAGTTCAGATTTCGTTCAATGTTAGGGAGGGGAGACATCCACACAATTCAGTACGACTACGCTGAGGAAGGCTACCATGGGTAGGGTTCCTGACATATGTCCCGTGGGTATGACGTGTTATCGCTGAATGAATGAATGGGCATGTGATCAGCCAGCTTCGCTCCTCGGTCACAAACCATCCCAATAAGCAGCAGAGCTCTCTACACAGCTGCAGACGCACAACGCTGCGTACGACCCCACACAACTCGTCAGTGGGCTATTTTGGGTAGAACACTCAGATGGACAAGCAGCGATGCACGGTACCGGACGATCTTTGCGGAGCTTTGGAGCGGCTTGTGGACGCGATGCGGCCGCTGGCTGACGAGCTGGACCAACAGTGGCTCCGGCAGGATAGGACACATTCCCACCGTGCCTGAGGAACGACAAACTGGCCGCGGCTTGCTTCGATGCGCTGAATGCGCTGCGGCTTGCTTCGCTGTGCTAAATACGCTGCGGCTTGCTTCGCTGCGCTGAATACGCTGCGGCTCGTTTTGCTGCTCGGTTTGCTTCTGCTTTGCTGCTGAATACGCTGCTTCTCTGTGTTTGTTTTCGTGTTGTCTGTTGCTACCTTGAATATATTCCGTACCCTGAAGGACGTGCATGCGATTATACCGGCCACAAAACTTGATTATCTGTACGTCATTCATCGTTGCCGAGCAATAACAAAGGGATGGCGGCCGAGCTGACCTTTTGGACTTTGACTCAGCTGCCAGCCTAGCGACGAACCGGTAGCGCTGGGCCAGCCCCAGTCATTCCACCGCAAGCTACCTCCCCAGATCCCATCGGCCGGAATGTCCGACGGGTCCAGCCACACCCCCGACCCTGCGTGCGTTCGCCACCACCCTCCCCGAAACCGAGGCGGGGAAAACGTGTGGCAGCCGCCGCGGTCTGACAGCGAGGCATTGGCGACATTAGCGGCTCCTTTGTCCGCCCATCGGCCGCCAGATAACGTCCAGACACGTAGGCTGATTTATCTTGGCTAATCCTGCCGGTCTGTCACCGGTCGCCATCGATTCTTCGTTAGTGGTCGCGCGCGCCGCCCAGCAGAAGACCAGCCGACGCCGCCGAGGCGGGGGCGGAGTCTCGGCAGCGCAGGGAGGGCCTCCGCCAGACGACGCTGGTGAGGGAGCCGGTCAGAGCGGCCGGTCTGATGGGAGCCGGTCAGAACAGGCGGTATGATGGGAGCCGGTCAGAACAGGCGGTATGATGGGAGCCGGTCAGAGCGGCCGGTCTGATGGGAGCCGGCCAGAGCGGCCGGTCTGATGGGAGCCGGCCAGAACAGGCGGTCTGGAGGAACCGGTCAGAGCGGCCGGTCTGGTGGAAGCCGATCAGAACAGGCAGTCTGATGGGAGCTGGTCATTCGGAGCAAATGTGCTGAGGCTCTCTTGCAGGTAGCATTCTGTAGAAGCTGGCGCAAGCAAGCTGGTCTATGGTCGTATCGCGAACAAAGTGAGTTGATCGCAAAAATGCATTCATACCAACGACGCACAAATGAGCGTGACGAGATTATTTAGAAACAGCAGTTCCCAGGCATGATCTCTTGACACCCGCAGAGGGTTATCAGCCCGGCTGGCCGTCTACCAGATGCATTATTTCATCTCGTTGGTAACCGACACCGTTCCGGACATTGTTCTGCTGACATGATCAGCGCCAGAACTATCTCTGGGTTTCGACTTACTTATGTAATGCTGCGGCTTTCCGGAGGACCTTGATGCTTTGCTGCGGGCACAACGGGGCGCGGCTTGCTTAAGAGGGCTACAGAGGCGCTTCCGAAGCTCATAAATGTGGTAAACCTTGGACGTGAGTTGGGGACATAAGGCGTATTTTGCGTGCCAGATCCAGTACATATAAGCTAGTTTTCTGTGGATATTTCCGGATGTTCTTTGGTGAGCCGGTGGATATGAAGTCATACGCTCTGAATTGTATGCTGGCAGTCGCGTGTGAGAAGAGCCAAAACAGTTTTTGACGTATGGTAAGAATCTGAAGAGTAGCTTCATGGCATTAGCTGCACCTGCCTGGAGAGTTTTTTTTTTGATAATTTTGTTTGTCATTGAAATACAAATATTGCAACAAATATTCATATGTCATTTCTTATTGTTCTCACTCTTCGTGCAACCCCTTACTTTTTCGCTCGTCCTGCCTGCGGCACCGATAATGTAGTCGTTAAGCTGCGCGTCTGGTAAACCAGAGGTGTGAGGGTTCGATTCCCCGCGATTTTCCACTTCCTGCCTGGCTGGTAGGCAAGAAGCACGCATTATAAAGCCTCGATGGAATACATACACACATTGCTTCTGCTACCATTACGCTCTCGGACTTCTATTCTTAATTATCTTATTTACTAGATGTTGAACGCCTTTTCCACTCTCTTTAACCAACTATTTGTTCCTCCCATTGTTCCTTCTTTCCTCTTACCGCACCCCCTCCATTTTGTCTTTCTTTTCGTTCAGTCTTTCGCCTGCTCCCCCCCCCCTCTCTCTCTCTCTCTCTCTCTCTCTCTCTCTCTCTCTCTCTCTCTCTCTCTCTCTCTCTCTCTCTCTCTCTCTCTCTCTCTCTCTCTCTCTCTCTCTCTCTCTCTCTCTCTCTCTCTCTCTCTCTCTCTCTCTCTCTCTCTCTCTCTCTCTCTCTCTCTCTCCGCTATTTCCCTCTCTAACTCCCCATTGCTCTTCCGTCCGTCCCAATCTCCTGATAGTCGATTGCTTCGTTGCATCCTGGAGCTGCTCTCTGCCACGCAGTTGCCCGTGTTTACCATGCAGAATGCAAATTGCCCGAATGGACCGATTCGAATTCGTAATGGAAGGAGAATTATTGAATATTAATGAGGCTCTGCCGGTGGCGATAAGCTAGATTGCTGCTGCATGGGCCTGCATGAAATTATCTCCACTGTTGATTCTAGAGATGCGCTTGATTAGGAAGCCTCCAAGCTCTGGCGGCGCGCGAATAATTAATGCTGAGAGTGGAATATTGGATTACTTCATGGCTGCACGGCGCCGCCGACGCGCCGGAATTCGAGCGAACGGCGCCACTTTGGCCGCTGCAGGCGGCAGATTTCTGCTCCGAAGCGGCGACAATTGCTGCCGTAATTCCTGCGCTGGGAGGCAGCGTGAGCCAGTCACAGCAGCGGACTCCAGCGGCGCCGCCGGCTCGCCGACGGTCGATAGCCCACGTCCGCTGGAATGACACACATTCCAGCAACCGGCCACTGAGCGGCTCTTCTGGAAGCACGCATTCGGTTGCAAAAGGCAAAGAGGCAGGGGTCTTGACGCGCATTCGGTCCAGATACGTAACTAGGCGACCACCAGAGGATCAGCCAGAATGGAAATGATACGAGTTGTTGAAGCACTCCTATAACCATAAATCAGGACTTGTATATATATATATATATATATATATATATATATATATATATATATATATATATATATATATATATATATATATATATATATATATATATGTGTGTGTGTGTGTGTGTGTGTGTGTGTGTGTGTGTGTGTGTGTGTGTGTGTGTGTGTGTGTGTGTGTGTGTGTGTGTGCGCGCGTGTGTGCGTGTGCGTGTGCGTGTGCGTGTGCGTGTGCGTGTGCGTGTGCGTGTGCGTGTGCGTGTGCGTGTGTGTGTGTGTGTGTGTGTGTGTGTGTGTGTGTGTGTGTGTGTGTGTGTGTGTGTGTGTGTGTGTGTGTGTGTGTGTGTGTGTGTGTGTGTGTGTGTGGTGTGTGTGTGTGTGTGTGTGTGTGTGTGTGTGTGTGTGTATTGCACGCATCTCGAACATAGCTTATATCTAACGTAACTAATACCTAACACAACTTATGTCCAGCATAACCTGTATAGCATAATTCACACCTCCAGTAATCACACGTTGCAGTGATAGCTGTATGACTGTGGTTCTCGTCAGGATGATGGTACACTGACATTCCACTGACGCAAGTACGCCCTGCTCCGAGTCGCATAAAGATAGCGCGTTCGCAAATGGTTTCTTATGGTTTGGAAAGCCTCGACAGCCCATAGCTATGAAAATAGACGGCACATTCGTGTTTCACCCGTAAACATCGTCGTTCTTCATGTTGAAATTTTAAGCACCGCCATGTTATCAAATGTCAACCACCCAGAGATGAGTAACCGTTCGCAGAGGCTTCCAACGGAATGCATGCTAATCCTGCTGCCATCTATCTACGAGTTTTCAAATCAGCCGACGCAGCAGAACAACAACATGGTTGCCGCCATCAGCATGGTGATCGTCATTATCGTGCATTTATCACGAAATGTTACACATACGTATGCATGCACGTATGCATACCACTTTGTTCATCGTTCGAGCCAAGGTGCTACCTGTTGCGTGATAAAGATGACAACGCAGTCACGATGAAAACACATAGTGTAAGAAGAG